>NW_028143472.1:0-87000 GCF_977018435.1 Lepisma saccharinum | reverse complement strand
CAGAAGGAGCTTACCCTTGCCACGGAATAACCGCGCCTGAGAAGCAGTGTTTCCTTCCCCTCCCGTCAAGGGTTTTAAAGGGAGCCGGTGGAATCTCACCCTGACGTCACCAGATTCCACCAGCTGGAGAAAAAGCCTCACGGACATTCCGCGGCAAACGGTTGAAAACATTCGCGCGCTGGAAGCAAAGAAATATGTGATTCAAAGATTGGTTCGGAAGAATATTGCAAAGAAATAAAAAACAACTTTTTAAAAAATTATAGCCGGGTCATCTCCGATTACCTAGGTGACCCAGAGTATACGCCGCTGCTAGGGGCAGAGGCGTGGCGTGCATGTAGCCGCTATTACCGCAGGTAACACCAAAATATAAAGAATTGAAGAACCCGTCTTAAAATATTATTACGTACATAAACTGGTAATATTGTCGGAAAGTAAACATTGCAGACTGACATTTTTTCTGACACCGGCAAAAGCGAAGAGGAGGACTGATCCGGTACCCTCCACAGGCAACATGAGGAAAGGGCCCTGAGCCCATGCAAGGAAGACTTCGCGTAGCGGTAGACTGTTATGGCGGGAGGAGGAGTCGGGCTGTTTAGCCGGCACAGTTGCCGGTGGTCCTTACAGGAAACATACCAGTGTTGCCATATTCAATTGACAGAAAAGAGCTAAGTCGCCTAATCGGGTCTATCTTACTCTGAAGGTGTCCAGTCACACTGGGGAACGATGGCGCAGTGTTAGTAGCGTCGCCGCCTTATAATCAAGGGATTCCGGGTTCGATACCCGGTGGAGGCACAAGTGGTTCGGATCCAACTTTAAACTGTCCCGATTAGCATTACTGTTCATGAAGTGGACTTAAATCGCCAAATCAAAGTTTTTAAAAATCAAATCACACTGGGGCAAAAGCAAACTACCAAGTGATATTTTGTATTTACACTAAATATCAGCGATTATGAAAGTCCTCTTTGTCCTTCTTCGACATCATGGGCGAGAAGGAGAGGAGAGGGATGGGTATGGTCAAGGGGTCCGCTGTCCTTCTAAAAATGTCAACCTAAAATTCTATATTTCACACATATAATATTATTTCGGTTACAGGAATTTGTGATAATTGTTGATAATACTGATTGACATTGACATACGTTGTCGCAGGAATGCAATAATTTCGGATTGAAGCAATGTTTTTGAGGTGGTAGAACTGTTTTTGGGTGAAAACAATACTTACAAGCATAATTTCCCGATTGTTATCTTAGCACGCTCTGAAGTGTCAGGTGTCGCAGGTTCGAATCCTCAGCAAGAAATGTTTATTTCAATGTTCGTTGTTATTATTTTACTTACATAATTATAAAAATTAATAATTACATACACAAAGAAATAATAATTTTATTTCAATAATTCACCACGCATCGTCATCGTCACGATTATCCTATAAAGCGAAAGCCTTAAAGGTAGCAAAGGACGTAAAATATACGAAATAGTAGTGGTGTCAGAAATGAGATTTCAGTGGATTTAGCGAAGCATGGGAGTGGGAGTAGTTAGGAAACAGATGAAGACTACGTCTACTCTACATTCGTCTTATTTGAAACGAAAATGTTTCGCGATTTGGGCAAATCTAGTTTCAAAAGAACTAAGATGGCAACATTAGTAGAACTGGACTACTTGCAGGTTCCGAAGGAAATATTGGGGAAGGGCCGATGCTGAGAGGGGAGGGGCCAAGGAGGGTGCTTCACGTGTTACAAAAGTAAACAACTGTTTGTGGGAGGGACTGTGCAGTGGAAGTTTTGTGATTGGTGTCTTTCGTCTTTATGTTGTTTTCGGGCATTGTCAATTAATTTATGAAGCTTGCTCCGAGTTCCGAGGTGGCGGGTTCATCCTATCTGGACAGTGTGTGTAATCGTGCGATAGAAGATATTTTGAAGCAATCTTTCGGTTTGTTATTTTGCAGAAAAAATCGAAATTGTGGCGAAAGGGAGGCCAAAGCCTATTTTGAACGATTTAAAAACCAAGTCGTCTGCTGGATTTGACCGACATTTCAATGTTTCGTGGTATAACGACTATCCGTGGTTATGTGGATGTGTGCAGTTGTCGAAACTCTTTTGTTGGCCATGTACTCTATTTTCGGGTGAAAAAAAAAACGTGTCGAATTCAGATGTGGATAACATGGACCATGACGCACCCAAAAATTCAAAATTCAAATGAAAAACTTCTCTTTATGACAGCATCATAGAAGTTTTTTGATTTCATTTGATTGATTTTGCTTCGCTTGTGCCACTTTTGGCTAATTTGCGAAGATGGGGATGAGTGATGATATGATTAAATTGATGAATATACATCACAAACGCCCATGCCCAAGCTAGGTTTCGAACCCGGGATCCCAGCATCATATAACTCTTTTCAAAGTCGGATTGATCTGCTCTATAAGTAGCCTTCGATGTTTCTGTAAGTATCAAATTACGTATTATTGTGTCAACAACCAATGTTTGCGATTTCACTTTAGTCCTTATGTCAACATTTTTTTTTCTGATTAATAACTTTACCAAAATCTAGTATTGAATTGCATACGTACCAGATTAATATTATATGAACTACTTGGAAGACATTGGGGGGGGGGGCATGAGGTGGGGAGGCGCCCAAGTCTCCCTTAAATGTCCTACTGATAACCGGTAACACTTTTAAAAATCCACGCCACGCCACTGGATTTGTGTATACATCATTTAATAACAATAGTAGCTTTTGTTAATTGTTTGCATGTACATATTTGCAAATGGGATGTTGAAAGGAGATATTTGCTACTAACTAACTCTCGAGACTTCTTAAACCCGAAGGTTCATGGCTGCAGCAACACAGACCTTCCATCTGTCCTTATCCTCAGCCAGATCTACATACTCTTTTCCATCCCTACCAATTCCATTTAGGTCCATCTCAACGTTATCCCTCCATCTTCGTCTTGGCCTTCCTGTAGGTCTCTTACCATCAGGTTTCCCAACAAGAATCCTGTAAACACTTCTTTTCTCTCCCATTCGTGTCACGTGGTCTGCCCACCTAAGTCTTGTTGATTTAATCAATATCTGAACATAAATTAATAAATCTGTAGCAAATTTGTATCCATTTTATTTTACGAAATTTTCAGTACAGCAGAAGTCATTCAAAACCGGAAATAAACAGTAGTAAAACAGTTAAAATAATGTACAACAATACCTAATACAAAACAGTGCCAGATTAAACAGAGCTCAGTTTCACAATTGCATTACAATTATTGTAGGTTGGGAATAGATGAATGAGAATGAATGATATATATTTGGTTTGAGATTTGTTACACTGATTCGGTAGTCTGGGGAATAAGGAAGGTTGCATGACTGAGAATTTAGGAGTTGCAGTGTGGAAAGTCATCTTATAGAATGAATGATATCTATTTGGTTTGAGATTTGTTAAACTGATTCGGTAGTCTGTGGAATAAGGAAGGTTGCCTGACTGAGAATTTAGGAGTTGCAGTGTGGAAAGTCATCTTATAGAATGAATGATATCTATTTGGTTTGAGATTTGTTAAATTGACTTGGTAGTCTGTGGAATAAGGAAGGTTGCATGACTGAGAATTTAGGAGTTGCAGTGTGGAAAGTTCCCTTGCTTCATGTTTTATGTCCAGGCGCTCTGATGGTAAGTTTGGAGTGCCACGTCTTAACTTTCCATTAATGATCTTGTGCGTACAGTAATTTCATATCTCCAATGTATCTACGAGATTATAGGACATTAATGTGTAACTTTTCAAGCAGATCTCTCTAGGGCAAACTGATACTCTATATCGAGAACTGTAGATCTTGGATGTGTGAGAATTGCAGATGGGTGAACGTATTCTAATATGTGGGACACAAATGTTTTCAAATATGTGGAGAGTACTTTCGGGTTATTGATTTTGATGAATCCGTACAGTAGTCCTAGCATACGCAGTGTTACGTGTGTGACATTTTCCACATAAAATGTAAGGTTCTAGACATGAGACATATTCATAATGAACTTATTTCACTGAATGGTGAAGTACTTTGTGGTGTCTGCTAGCAAATGAGAAAAAGCTTGAGTATGATGACTAGGGCTCGGAAGTTGAGGAAAAATCCTTTTTTTCTTCCTAGTGTCCGAAGACGAGGCCCAACATAATATATGTTCATTTTGGGTCATTGTAGGCCAGAAAAAGGTGGGTTTTATTTGTCCTTTTTTGCCTTTTTCGGCGTTTTTTGGCTTATTGGTCCTTTTTTTATCCTTTTTTTAGGTCTTAATGGCTTTTTTTGCAACTTCACCTTCTTTCGACTACGTTTTTACTGCCCATTCTCAATTCGAATCATCATCAGAATCATCACCTCTTAAACATCCTTTCTGTAGTAAAGAAATAAAAACAGAAATAAAGAAATATATTTGAACGATCCCTGGAACGAGAGAAAAACATTTTTGGACGACTGTACAGTACAAGGTCCTTTAACCGTAACTTGTCTGGAAGGTCGCGCTGTAAGTGTTTTGAAGCTTTCAGCACGGTGTATACGACCAGACAGCACGCGCCTGCAAAGCTCTCAAGTCAGATAAGGAGGTGCCGTGCATATTCATCAAATATGTAATTAAAACTGAAGTTCTTAATTAATTTGGATCACATTTATACGTCCTTTTTTCCGTGTTTAGGTCCTTTTTTTGACATTTTTAGGTCTTTTTATAGGTATTGTTTTGGAAATTTATAGGTCTTCAACTTTCGAGCCCTAATGATGACATACGCGGAATGCATGAAAGCATTAACGAAAATGTGTTACGTGTGTCACGCTTTAAAAATATAGGCAAGTTTGACTTCATTTGTCTGCGAAGCATATAGGCTACAAATACTAATAATTGAAGACTAAAGTTGGTAATCGCTGTAAGTGTAACAATAATTCGAACACCGTTTTCCACGTTAAACTGTGAAATGTGCCATGCTTTATAATGTGGTAGACGTGAAATGTGGCTGGTAGCCCTCTAAGTAGTTCAAAGAACGTGTAAAGAGGTCACTAGTGTGCACTTTCATACGGGCTGATGTGCGGAACGATGCGATTTCCCAACACTTTCGCTTTTGGCACTTACATCGTTTACCACTTTTAGTCCTCAATTTTTGTTGGTGAAATATGCAAATTATATACATTCACAAACATTTAAACCTCGATGCAATTAAAAACATTAATAACTGCGAGATTAATTCATTTTGATATTTATATGGAAATGCACCAGAATTGATCATACAATGGAATTAAAAATACGTTCCTTGATTATTGAAGGGTAGACCCGTTCGTCTCGCCAGTGTCCAACGCCCGTACGCAAAGGACATTTTATTTATTACTTATTTGCAGGTACCTCGTGACGACCATGTGCAATTTTGACTTCAAGGATTATCCTTTTGATTCTCAGGAGTGTGGACTACATATGAAAAGTTGTAAGTGTGTTTCAATAATTCCATATGATCGAAAAACAAAAGCATTACGTAAAATTACATCCTCTCAAGTGAGCATCTGCCAGCTTAGCACAGGGTAGAAACAATGAGATACCTCTGGGCACAGATCAGGGTGACTAACACTACGAATATATGGAAAGAAACAATAGATTTAACCCACTATGGAGGGTACAATTCGTAATATATTCTTGAATAATCATGTACAAATATTAGTTAACTTTGGAAATCTTTTCATGCAATATTTTTCTTCTCTTTTTATTTCTTATTAATTGTAGCCAATCTTCTTCTTTGGGCTTCTTCTTCTTGTAATTGCTGAGGCTTCTTCTTTTTGTAATTAATAAGGCATCTTCTTCTTAAGGCTTCCTCTTCTTGTAATTACTAAGACTTCTTCTTCTTGTAATTACTAATGCTTCTTCTTCTTGTAATTATTACATATTTTGCATTTTTCTTCTTTGGGCTTCTTTCTCGATCTTATCCAAATTGACGGAAATATTAAGATAATCGATCTCTCAGACAAACAAAGAGAAAGGGGTTAGTTAAAGATCGAAGCCTGGCCGGCCCTAACCTTAATTTGGAGCTGCAATAGATGGGCCTACCAAAAGTGCTTGGGTGCCTGCCGTGAAATGGCGCTACACCTGGGAAAAACAACCCAAAAGCCGCACGAAACTCTCAGTTCGGGGGAACCGAAATAGACTGAGTCGTAATTACAATTCGACTTCTTTACTTTTGTATATTGATCACTTATGCTATTACTGAATATTAATTACCCTTTCCACCTGATTTATATCCTGTTATTGTACTAAGTTCATTTATTTCTTTCATTATAATTAGTATTAATATCTACAATCATTATTTCACCACATCATCACTTTGCTGCTTCTCCTTTCACAACGGCAAACGTCTTCTTGAGTGCTGCCATCTCTGCCCCACTTTCTAAAACTGCTTTATGCATCATCAAATATATGCGTCGTTCTTTTTGCATGCTGCCATCTGTGATCCTCTACCTCAAACAACAACAATGCAGTTTGTGTACGTGACAAATCCAGCGTAGCTTTAAGAACGCTTCTCAAGAGGTTTCGTCCATTCAACCGGATTTTTCGCAAAAGTGTCTAAATGTGAATCTGCCATAGTCATATTTAACTTCCTTGCTGTTTCATTAAGCAATTTGTCTGTAATCATTACTTTCAGTCTACAGTTAACAATTTCATTTCATTCTGAAATATTGGTACCGCATACACGCTTTATCGATTTTGCTGCCATCTTTCGGTGAGTTCTAAATAATGTATTCTTACGTCACCATCGCGTTTTAGCCCACCCAAAGATCTTACATGAGTAATTTTCGAGCAACGCCAATCAAGATTTTAATATATGGCTGGATCTACAAGGTAATTTAAAATCCGAACCACTAGAGTTGTTCTCATACCCAAGACATGTGCATTTTGCCTGCTTTCACACAGTTGTATTTTTCTAGTTGTTACTCGATATTTTACGGCAGAGGACGAATTATTTATCGAACTCAAAAAGCTTTAAATTTAGATCTGAAATTTAATTTTTCATTTGTAAGTCTCTTAAAATTGTATATTTAAACATTTCACAAGGTATCCATTTTGAAGTGACGCAAGTAGTGTAAAATACAATAATATAAACTCGATAAATGATGAGCCCCCCTCAGGCAGATTTGGCTACACTTAAAACTAGCTCAAGATGTGCATATGAGCTTATTGCTCAAGTGTGGTACTCTGTCTAATCCAAGATTTTTGTAAAAATGCCCTCGGGAATTTCCCGTGAAATGATGAGCCCCCTCAGATTGATTTGCCTACACTTACAAAAGCTACATCTGTGAGATTGTTGTCCATAAGCTTGTTAAAAATATGCCCCTCTTGATATTGTTTTGGCTACACCTAAAACTAAGCCAAAAATGCTCATAAGAGCCACCCACACCCACACATATTTACTTCCGGTCCACTTCCGGTCCACTTCCGGTTTAAGTTCAATTAGACACCAGGCTCAACTTGTTTATCTAGTACTAAGACAATGTAATATGCAGAGGACTTCTAGAATTGCTCTGTTACTCTCTCATTTCTTACATCATAAACATATGATTTTTCACCTATAAGAATAACACTACATATGGTGTCATCAGGGAGTGTATCGTGGAATTCACAGATAATTTTAATGTTTGTCCTGTCATTAACCACAACTTGTTTCCTTTTTGAAGTGTTGATGACAAACATGGGTCTCTGTGCTTTGAATTCATCTGGTGAGTAATACATGTCAGTATTGCCAGTAGTGACCCTTTTGTATGCTGTAAATGCTTCATATAATTTAAGAAAATCATCCTTGGACATGTTTAAATTATAATTTTCTCTAGGAAACACCTCATTTCTGCCATTTTTAAGATATATGTTCTTGATGTTGCAGCTATAAAATTTACTTGAATTTTTTTCTTGGTTGTTGTGTCTTCCAGTCTGAAACAGTACCACTACAAAATCTGGCATGTCATATTGTATACTGGAGAATGAGTTTGTAGCATCAAATTCATAATAGGTACCAGTGGCAGGCTTCTGCACACATTGATATGTATAAAATTGTAAAGGCACCTGTGGATTTTTTAGGATATCTGCTTTGTATTTAAGAGCATAGCTGGCTTCATATTCAACTACTGGGATTCTTAGCTCTATAGTCTGAATAAGGCACTTGCTCTCATCAGGTAGGGTATTAGGCAGAGCTTCCCCTGTAGAGTTTAATGTACTGTACCTCATCAAAGCATTATTATCATTGGCAGCTCTTCTAAATGTAATTCTTAAACCACCCTTCCACATAATATCTTTGTAATCTGAGAAGAATCCTGGCAACAGGCGCATGGGGAACAGCACTGTGTGGCTTTTAGATATAATTTTATCACCAGCCTCAAATCCACCTATTTTGTAGTAAGAAGCCTCGGTCTTGGATAATTTTAGTGTGGCCAAAGCTGTAGAGGTAATGCCAGGGTGATCTACTCTGTTTATAACAACACCATGTTTTCTGATCTCAATTTCAGAGAACAGATGTGGCACAAAATTGTCTGATTTTTTCAAAAACATGTATAACAGCCAGGAGAGTTCAAATCTCAAACCCCCGTGCTTGTCACATGCATCATTTTTGAGTTATTCAAGCACATAGGTAGAATTACAAGTTTTTTGAAAAAATTATAGAGGCACAAAACATAGAGAATTGTATATGCATGACATCTGAAAAGATTCCAGGTCTCCCTCACTTATAGTTTCTGAGATAATCAAATTCAAAAAATTATCGATTTTTTCAAAAACATGTATAACAGCCAGGAGAGTTCAAATCTCAACCCCCCGTGCTTGTTACATGCATCATTTTTGAGTTATTCAAGCACATAGCAATTGCATGCACCACATGGCATATGAAAACATTACAGGTCCACATCACTTATAGTTTCTGAGATAATCAGAATTCAACAAATTTTGAGTATGTTGTTCAGTAGGGTACCACAAGTTGATATCTCCCTGCTGGAGTGACACAGAAAGCATAGTTCTCAAAATACTGTTAATACTGCACTTTTCATAAAATTCTATTTATAGAACAGACATAAATTGGACATTTGCAGCTTAAATATTGCATCTATCAAAAAAATTATAGAGACCTAAAACATAGAGAATCATGCACAGAATCCACCTGAAAAAAATTCAGGTCTCTAGCCCCTACAGTTTTTGAGAAATCACAAAATCAAAAAATTATCGATTTTTTCAAAAAACTTCTAAACAGCATCCAGAGTTGAAATACACAACTCCTGAGACTGTATCTTGAAAAATAGGCAAGTTATTCATGATCTAGAGAACAACAAGATATTTTGACAAAATTGTAGAGACCAAAAAGTTGCATTTTAACATGCCCATGAGAAATCACCAAGTCCCATGTCTCTAGCATCAATAGTTTCAGAGATATAAGAGAAACAAAATTATTGATTTTTTTCAAAATTTGAGTGTGTTGTTCAGTACCCTATTCTGAATCACCCCCAGTAATATAAGCCACATGTGCTATCACACAAGCAAAACTGTAGGCCCGCACTCAGAATATCCTGTTTCAGGATTAACATAAACAGTGGTGTAAACAGATAGACTTGAATTACACGGCAGGCAGGTTATGTTACTCTGTGGGCCATGTAGGGTTAAGCAACCTGTGCCATAACACAAGCAAAATTGTAAGAAGAATATCCTGTTTCGGGATTGAGATGAACAATGGTGTAAACAGATAGACTTGAATTACACGGCAGGCAGGTTATGTTACTCTGTGGGCCATGTCAGATCGTACCCATCACACAGGCATAGTCTTAAATTACACAGCGGGCAGGTTATATTTTCAAAGCTCTGCTATAATACATGTTGCCTGATCAATCAATCTAAAAGCCACTCGGATGTATTGGGATGCAATTAATCTACACACACATTAGATTAAAAGCATGCACTTAACCTAAAAGCATATAGAATCAATTAATTGATTCTTCCGAGCTTTCAGATTCTTGTGATCTAAAACAACATGTAGAATACACAATTGTGAGGGGGTAAAAATTATAAGCAATTTTGCCTGTACAATTGCACACAGTTTTGCATGTACAATTGTAAGCAGTTTCAACAATACTATGCCTGTACAATTGCAAACAGTTTTGCCTGTACAATTGTAAGCAATGAGCATCACGGCAACACAACACAATAGATTATCAACACTGCTCTGTATGACTGCCTGTACAATTGTAAGCAGTTATGTTTGTACAGGGCAGGGCACTGCCCTATAAACAGTTCTGCTTGTACAGAACAATCTTAGTTGCTTAGTGGGTTTTAACGTGCTTAGTTCTCAAAAACTGTTAATACTACATTTTCTATAAAATTCTATTTATAGAACAGACATAAATTAAACATTTACAGCCTAAATATTACATGTATGAAAAAAATTATAGAGACCTAAAACATAGAGAATCATGCACAGAATCCACCTGAACAAATTCCAGGTCTCTAGCCCCTACAGTTTTTGAGAAATGTCAAAATCAAAAAAAATATCGATTTTTTCAAAAAAAAACTTCTAAACAGCATCTAGAGTTGAAATAAACAACTCCCATGCCTCTAGCTTGAAAAATAGGCAAGTTATTCATAATCTAGAGAACAACAAGATATTTTGAAAAAATTGTAGAGACCGAAAAGTTGCATCTTGAGATGCACATGAGAAATCACCAAGTCCCATGTCTCTAGCATCAATAGTTTCAGAGATATCAGAGAAACAAAATTATTGATTTTTTTCAAAATTTGAGTATGTTGTTCTGTGAGTTTCAGTTTATATTGTTTTGCATGGCCATGCAATTGTACAGGCAATATACAGGCAGAATTACTTGATTGAAAACTTACAGAGATATATAATATCTAATAGTTATAATACTGATATTTCTTAAATTTATAATATTGAGTACTTACAACTGTAAGCAGTTTTGCCTGTACAATTTGAAACTGCTCAGATTGTTTTAAGATCTAAATAATATAACCTGCCTGCTGTGTAATAAGCATGGCCATGCAAAACAATATAAACTGACTGCCCTGAAACAGTGCTGTCCCACAACCTGCTTGCTGTACACCACTACCACTTCTTAACATAACCTGCCTGCTGTGTAATTTTACACATGTTCGGGCATAACTGCCTGCTGTGTAATAAGCATGGACATGCAACACTGCCCATCCTAAAACAATGCTGCCCTACAGTTCTTAACCTGCCTGTTGTACTATAACCTACCTGCTGTGTAACATGTTCAATCCCCCAACATGATATTCTTAGTTCTGTTCTAAAATATTATAACCTGCCTGATGTGTAAATCCCTAATACTCGGGCCTAAAATATTATAACCTGCCTGCTGTGTAATAATATTTATACCTGTTAAATCCTAACATAATATTCTCAGTTCTGTTCTAAAGTATTATAACCTGCCTGCTCTGTAAATCCCTAATACTCGGGCCTAAAATATTATAACCTGCCTGCTGTGTAATAATGTTTACCCATGTTCAATCCAGAGACATGATACTCTCAGCTCTGTCTTAAAATATTATAACAAAATGCCTGCTGAGTAATAATGCTGAGACATGTTTAAACCAGAGACATGATACTCTCAGCTCTGTCTTAAAATATTATAACCTGCCTGCTGAGTAATAATGTTGAGACATGTTCAATCCAGAGACACGTCTGAGCTCTGTCTTAAAATATTATAACCTGCCTGCTGTGTAATAATGTTTACCCATGTTCAATCCAGAGACATGATACTCTCAGCTCTGTCTTAAAATATTATAACAACATGCCTGCTGAGTAATAATGCTGAGACATGTTTAAACCAGAGACATGATACTCTCAGCTCTGTCTTAAAATATTATAACCTGCCTGCTGTGTAATAATGTTTACCCATGTTCAATCCAGAGACATGATACTCTCAGCTCTGTCTTAAAATATTATAACCTGCCTGCTGAGTAATAATATTGATGCATGTTCTGTCCAGAGACATGTTCAATCCAGAGACACGATACTCTCAGCTTTGTTTTAAAATATTATAACCTGCCTGCTGAGTAATAATGTTGATGCATGTTCAATCCAGAAACAGTTCTGTCTTAAAATATTATAACCTGCCTGTTGAGTAATAATGTTGATGCATGTTCAATCCAGAAACAGTTCTGTCTTAAATATTATAACCTGCCTGCTGAGTAATAATGTTGATGCATGTTCAATCCAGAAACAGTTCTCTCCTAAAATATTATAACCTGCCTGCTGTGTAATAATGTTTACACATTTCAATCCAGAAACATGATACTCTCGGTCCGGGCCTATAATTTTAATATTATAACCTGCCTGCTGTGTAATAATGTTTATCCATGTTCAATCCAGAGACATGATACTCTCGGTCCGGGCCTATAGTTTTAATATTATAACCTGCCTGCTGTGTAATAATGTTTATCCATGTTCAATCCAGAGACATGATACTCACTAATATTATAACCTACCTGCTGTGTAATAATATTGAGACATGTTCAATCCAGAGACATGATACTCTCAGTTCTGTCTTAAAATATTATAACCTGCCTGCTGTGTAATAATGTTGAGACATGTTCAACCAGAGACATGATACTCTCAGTTCTGTCTTAAAATATTATAACCTGCCTGCTGTGTAATAATGTTAAGACATGTTCAATCCAGAAACATGATACTCTACTCTCAGTTCTGTCTTAAAATATTATAACCTGCCTGCTGTGTAATTTGACACATGTTCAATCTAGAGACTCAGTTAGGGCCTACAGTTTTAATTTCAGAATTAACACAGGTGCCCATATACAAATAATTTCATTCTGGGCCGATGGGATGACCCGGCATGGCTCACAGAACAACATACTCAAATTTTGAAAAAAATCAATAATTTTGTTTCTCTGATATCTCTGAAACTATTGATGCTAGAGACATGGGACTTGGTGATTTCTCATGTGCATCTCAAGATGCAACTTTTCGGTCTCTACAATTTTTTCAAAATATCTTGTTGTTCTCTAGATCCTGAATAACTTGCCTATTTTTCAAGCTAGAGGCATGGGAGTTGTTTATTTCAACTCTAGATGCTGCTTAGAAGTTGTTTTTTTTGAAAAAATCGATATTTTTTTGATTTTGACATTTCTCAAAAACTGTAGGGGCTAGAGACCTGGAATTTGTTCAGGTGGATTCTGTGCATGATTCTCTATGTTTTAGGTCTCTATAATTTTTTTCATACATGTAATATTTAGGCTGTAAATGTTTAATTTATGTCTGTTCTATAAATAGAATTTTATAGAAAATGTAGTATTAACAGTTTTTGAGAACTAAGCACGTTAAAACCCACTAAGCAACTAAGATTGTTCTGTACAAGCAGAACTGTTTATAGGGCAGTGCCCTGCCCTGTACAAACATAACTGCTTACAATTGTACAGGCAGTCATACAGAGCAGTGTTGATAATCTATTGTGTTGTGTTGCCGTGATGCTCATTGCTTACAATTGTACAGGCAAAACTGTTTGCAATTGTACAGGCATAGTATTGTTGAAACTGCTTACAATTGTACATGCAAAACTGTGTGCAATTGTACAGGCAAAATTGCTTATAATTTTTACCCCCTCACAATTGTGTATTCTACATGTTGTTTTAGATCACAAGAATCTGAAAGCTCGGAAGAATCAATTAATTGATTCTATATGCTTTTAGGTTAAGTGCATGCTTTTAATCTAATGTGTGTGTAGATTAATTGCATCCCAATACATCCGAGTGGCTTTTAGATTGATTGATCAGGCAACATGTATTATAGCAGAGCTTTGAAAATATAACCTGCCCGCTGTGTAATTTAAGACTATGCCTGTGTGATGGGTACGATCTGACATGGCCCACAGAGTAACATAACCTGCCTGCCGTGTAATTCAAGTCTATCTGTTTACACCATTGTTCATCTCAATCCCGAAACAGGATATTCTTCTTACAATTTTGCTTGTGTTATGGCACAGGTTGCTTAACCCTAC
Organism: Lepisma saccharinum; assembly: GCF_977018435.1. Taxonomy (NCBI): domain Eukaryota; kingdom Metazoa; phylum Arthropoda; class Insecta; order Zygentoma; family Lepismatidae; genus Lepisma; species Lepisma saccharinum. Next base: position 72,991 of record NW_028143472.1, on the reverse strand, counting down.
ATGGCCCACAGAGTAACATAACCTGCCTGCCGTGTAATTCAAGTCTATCTGTTTACACCACTGTTTATGTTAATCCTGAAACAGGATATTCTGAGTGCGGGCCTACAGTTTTGCTTGTGTGATAGCACATGTGGCTTATATTACTGGGGGTGATTCAGAATAGGGTACTGAACAACACACTCAAATTTTGAAAAAAATCAATAATTTTGTTTCTCTTATATCTCTGAAACTATTGATGCTAGAGACATGGGACTTGGTGATTTCTCATGGGCATGTTAAAATGCAACTTTTTGGTCTCTACAATTTTGTCAAAATATCTTGTTGTTCTCTAGATCATGAATAACTTGCCTATTTTTCAAGATACAGTCTCAGGAGTTGTGTATTTCAACTCTGGATGCTGTTTAGAAGTTTTTTGAAAAAATCGATAATTTTTTGATTTTGTGATTTCTCAAAAACTGTAGGGGCTAGAGACCTGAATTTTTTTCAGGTGGATTCTGTGCATGATTCTCTATGTTTTAGGTCTCTATAATTTTTTTGATAGATGCAATATTTAAGCTGCAAATGTCCAATTTATGTCTGTTCTATAAATAGAATTTTATGAAAAGTGCAGTATTAACAGTATTTTGAGAACTATGCTTTCTGTGTCACTCCAGCAGGGAGATATCAACTTGTGGTACCCTACTGAACAACATACTCAAAATTTGTTGAATTCTGATTATCTCAGAAACTATAAGTGATGTGGACCTGTAATGTTTTCATATGCCATGTGGTGCATGCAATTGCTATGTGCTTGAATAACTCAAAAATGATGCATGTAACAAGCACGGGGGTTTGAGATTTGAACTCTCCTGGCTGTTATACATGTTTTTGAAAAAATCGATAATTTTTTGAATTTGATTATCTCAGAAACTATAAGTGAGGGAGACCTGGAATCTTTTCAGATGTCATGCATATACAATTCTCTATGTTTTGTGCCTCTATAATTTTTTCAAAAAACTTGTAATTCTACCTATGTGCTTGAATAACTCAAAAATGATGCATGTGACAAGCACGGGGGTTTGAGATTTGAACTCTCCTGGCTGTTATACATGTTTTTGAAAAAATCAGACAATTTTGTGCCACATCTGTTCTCTGAAATTGAGATCAGAAAACATGGTGTTGTTATAAACAGAGTAGATCACCCTGGCATTACCTCTACAGCTTTGGCCACACTAAAATTATCCAAGACCGAGGCTTCTTACTACAAAATAGGTGGATTTGAGGCTGGTGATAAAATTATATCTAAAAGCCACACAGTGCTGTTCCCCATGCGCCTGTTGCCAGGATTCTTCTCAGATTACAAAGATATTATGTGGAAGGGTGGTTTAAGAATTACATTTAGAAGAGCTGCCAATGATAATAATGCTTTGATGAGGTACAGTACATTAAACTCTACAGGGGAAGCTCTGCCTAATACCCTACCTGATGAGAGCAAGTGCCTTATTCAGACTATGGAGCTAAGAATCCCAGTAGTTGAATATGAAGCCAGTTATGCTCTTAAATACAAAGCAGATATCCTAAAAGATCCACAGGTGCCTTTACAATTTTATACATATCAATGTGTGCAGAAGCCTGCCACTGGTACCTATTATGAATTTGATGCTACAAACTCATTCTCCAGTATACAATATGACATGCCAGATTTTGTGGTGGTACTGTTTCAGACTGGAAGACACAATAACCAAGAAAAAAATTCAAGTAAATTTTATAGCTGCAACATCAAGAACATATATCTTAAAAATGGCAGAAATGAGGTGTTTCCTAGAGAAAATTATAATTTAAACATGTCCAAGGATGATTTTCTTAAATTATATGAAGCATTTACAGCATACAAAAGGGACACTACTGGCAATACTGACATGTATTACTCACCAGATGAATTCAAAGCACAGAGACCCATGTTTGTCATCAACACTTCAAAAAGGAAACAAGTTGTGGTTAATGACAGGACAAACATTAAAATTATCTGTGAATTCCACGATACACTCCCTGATGACACCATATGTAGTGTCATTCTTATAGGTGAAAAATCATATGTTTATGATGTAAGAAATGAGAGAGTAACAGAGCAATTCTAGAAGTCCTCTGCATATTACATTGTCTTAGTACTAGATAAACAAGTTGAGCCTGGTGTCTAATTGAACTTAAACCGGAAGTGGACCGGAAGTGGACCGGAAGTAAATATGTGTGGGTGTGGGTGGCTCTTATGAGCATTTTTGGCTTAGTTTTAGGTGTAGCCAAAACAATATCAAGAGGGGCATATTTTTAACAAACTTATGGACAACAATCTCACAGATGTAGCTTTTGTAAGTGTAGGCAAATCAATCTGAGGGGGCTCATCATTTCACGGGAAATTCCCGAGGGCATTTTTACAAAAATCTTGGATTAGACAGAGTACTACACTTGAGCATTAAGCTCATATGCACATCTTGAGCTAGTTTTAAGTGTAGCCAAATCTGCCTGAGGGGGGCTCATCATTTATCGAGTTTATATTATTGTATTTTACACTACTGACGCATGACGTTCACTACACTTTGGCATGATATTTTCACCCTGTACGTATTTACTAAACAAAATGGCATACTATTTACGAAGGATCATGTTAAACATCGGTGTCTCGCGTAGTTTCGACAAAGTGCGGGAACTAAGTCAACGTTGACTGAAGTGACACGCACTTCGGTCTATCGTACTTACTATCTGGATTGCTTCATATGTGAGCTATGTAATTTCTGGCTAATATTTACATAAACACAGTTGATGGACGCACAAATTCACTGTTTTGCCACGAATATGTTACATACATATCTTTCCGATCTTCGCCGAGCATTTTGAAAGACTTAACAGAACATCGAGTTCCCCGCTGTGAACTAATCTATGAGAATGAATGAATAAATAAAGAGAGAATGAGAGAGAAATTAAAGAACAAAAAGAGGAAGCAAAGATAGGTGCAATAATAGAGAGAGGCGAAAGAGAGAAAGAAGAAAGAAGTTAAGAGAGAGAATGAGAGGGATAGTTGGGAAGAAGGAAGGGAATGCAGAAAGAAACCGAAAGATCCAAACAAACGGAGGGAAAAGAAATAAAGGAGCAGAGAAAGAGGAGGAAAATGAGATATACAAGACGAGAAAGGGGGAGAGAAAATCCAGAAAGATACAAGAAAAGAAAGAGACAGGTAGAGAACGAATGAAAGGGAAATAAAAGAACAAATAAGAATAGAAAGGTGTAGTGGCAGAGAGACGAAAGAAAGAGAGAAAAAAGAAAGTTGTTGAATGAGAGGAAAAATTAGATAGAATGAAGAAGATGGAGAAAGAGACAGGAAGATTGAAACACACTGAGGGAGAAAAAATAAAGGAAAAAAGAAAGTGGAGGAAAACGAGAAAGAGGAAGAGAAAATCAAGGAAGATAAGAAAAGAAGGAGGTAGATAAAGAAAATTAGGAAAAAGAAACAGAGGAGAAGAAAGATAGAAAACGTGAGAGCAAGAACAGAACGATAAACGAAAGTGTAGTAAAAATCGACCTGGAAATATTTCGTTCACCTGCGAACCCGCTCGAACAAATTTCTCTGGTAGAGTGAGATTACTTTCGTAACATCTCTGGCTGTTTTGCATTGGCAGTTTTGGAGAGAGTCATAAGTCCCGGAGCAGCCAATGAACAAACGAGCCGCTGGCGTCAATTCTACCCAGCACCTATCGCTATACCTGTTGCTCGCGCTCTGGACTTGTGGTAGGCTCGCTAACTGGAGTCGCGCGGTCAGCTGGAGTTGTTATGAAAATAATCTGACTTTAACGTCATTGGATTTCATTACTACCACAGTCCGCCAGTTTTTCAATCCATGATCCAAAAAAAACTTACAGACATATGTTCAAAGAAGGATTTTATTGTGTTACAGAAATCGCTAAATTCTGACAAGACTTGATTTTTTTCTCTAACTTCTTTCAGACTCCCATTCAATTGAAGATGTAAAGCTGGAATTCGATTCGGATGTGCAGATGGACAATTCAATGCCACCTATGCCACAGTTTGTAAGGAAGTCGGTGTCAGGTATCAACTGCAGCATAGAAGTGTATTTTGGCGAAGCAAGGGGTAAGGCAAAGTACTAGGTGATTTCCAATTACCAATTATTTGTCCTGTAGTTTACGTCAATTACAAGCATATGAACACAATTTTTAATGTAACGTTTCAGAGGAACACACGCTCCCTTCATCAATTATTTTTTAGTTTGATTATTGTTAAAGCTATAACAATGGAATACATTTAACAAAAACAAAAATAAGCATTTAAATAATTAATCTTGTCAAGAGTGTTGTAGAATGGAGTTTTGTTAATTGCCTGATAATATTTGGGATCCATAATTAAAAGTTTATAACATATTAATTTAAAATAATAATAATAAAAACATATTCCTTGTTTGACAGTAAAGTTGTTATATTCCAGATCAGTGGCGGCGATTAGGGGCTGCAGTAGCCCTCCCCCACTTTCGCCACTTTTGCCCCGCATGAGGTTTACCCTCAAATCCAATTTTACAGCACCATCCTATAGATTATGCAACAAAATTATCCCGTTCGTACAACAGAACAAAGATCTTGTAGTCATTTTCGACAGCAAACTCACTTTCAGCCACCATATAGATTACATAACTTCGAGAGCCATGAAAACCCTTCGGCTAATTTACAGATTTACAGGTATCACACATGTTTCTGCCCTCAAAACCTACTTTACAACGTGCGTTGTACCTATTCTTGAATATGGTTCCTGTATTTGGTCAAAGGCCAGTGATATCAACATAAAGGGAACAAAGTGGTAGATTTTTCATCAGAATAGTTGAACATAGATGTCCAGCACTTGCAAACTTTTCCAAACACGAAATTCTATCCACTCTACAAATTCACGATCCGTCCCTTCGCCGTCAAGTTTCAGAACTAACATTTCTTTTCAGAATCATGAATGGACAACTTTTCAGTAACGAATTCTTGCCACATCTTCACATGCGGACCCCACGTACCAACAGCAAATGCAACAACTTCTTTTACACAAAAGCCTCAAGGCTATCCCTAGAACAAAGGTCATTTCTCTGTAGGCTACAAACAAGGTACAATACACTAATTGATCCTCCAGGCTTCCATCTATCTAAGCAGGCTTTCAGAAAGGCGTGCATCAAGCAGCTGAAAGTAATTAATATTTTTTATACTCTAGTTATTGTTTTATTCTTGTTACATATATAGGTGTGTTTGTGTATGTGTGCGTGCTTCTCATTTGTTACTTTCTCCCTGTATTCAGGATTTCTCAAATAAATAAAATAAAAATTAAAAAAACATATAGCACATAGGGAAATATACTGTCTTTGCTCCCCCCCCCCCAGGCTTTGGCATCTTGCCCCCCCTACCCACCCGGTTTTGGAATCCAATCGCTGCCACTACCAACAATGTAACATTATTGACAAGATTCATTGCGTAACTACTGCATTTGTTTTTTGTTAAATGTATTCCATTGTTATAACTGTGTGCTAAGAAAGGGAAGGAGCGTGTATTCTCCCTAAACGTTACATCAAAAATTGTGTTTATATGCTTGTAACAATTGTAAACTACAAGATAAGGATTTCTATAACGCAAGCAATACAGACATACAAGAACAATTTCGAATTAGAAACTAGTTTCGATGTATGATGGATCTAGACATATTACGAATTAAAGCGTCAATGTAAATTAAGCATGGTTGCCAGGGTAGCTAAATAAATCGAAAATTAATGATAATATTATTACATCAACAGGTGTGTACAGCTGTTTGGGGTTCGTGGTGAAGTTCCAGAGGCGCTACCACTACTTTATCTGGCAGGTGTACTTACCCTCGGGAATCCTGGTCTCCATCTCCTGGTTGTCCTTCTGGATAGACGTGAATGCTATTCCCGGAAGGGTGGCGCTTGTCACAACCACCCTCCTGACCTTAGCCACGCAGTTCTCCACGATCCAGAAGTCTTTGCCGCCTGTGTCGTACCTCAAGGCTATCGATATGTGGATGCTCGCATGTGTGGTGAGTCTTTATCATTGTATGTATCAGTTACGTTCCGAAGGCTTCTTCATTGCCGAGTAATTTAATGAACTTGGACAACATACTTCTCAGAGCGTTCTGGAGCCCTTTCAAAGCATCGGATTGCGCTGAAATTTGGTATAGAGGCCATGGGGAAGAGAAAAATAGTTCAAATTTTCACCACCAGGTGTAAATGTGGCGCTTAGAATTAAATTTCCCCTACGCAGAGCCCTCTGGAGCTCTTTCGAAGCTACATTTTCCGGTGAAACTTGGTATAGTGTCCGTGGAGACCAGGGGAAGCGAATGCTGACGAAAAAAGAAAGTTCAAAATTTCACCATGAGGTGAAACAGTGAGCAACATCATGCTGTTGAATCACTGATCACGTTGTCTTACGCTTCCAAGGTGTCATTCACATTCGCGGTGCGCATGTCTGCGCACTTCTGTAGTGATATAAACTAAAAAAAACTTTTGCAGGCTCGATTTTTGTTGTTAATTCAGAGCCACATTTCCACCTGGTGGTGAGAATCTGAACTATTTTTTGCCAGCATTCGCTTCCCCATGGCTGCATAGCCTCTGTACCAAATTTCGCCCAGTCCGATGCTTCGAACGGATTCAGAGGGTTCTAAGTAGGAACATTTTAAATCTAAGCACCACATTTCCACCTGGTGGTAAAAATTTGAACTATGTTTTCGACAGCATTCGCTTCCCTATGGTTTGCATAGCCTTTGTACCAAATTTCACAGAAATCCGATGCTTCGAACTGTGAACTCTAAGTGGGGATATCTAACCAATTTCTAAATCTTTAGGCGTACCATTTAGAGAATGTGTATTTTTTGTTTGTTTTCAGATATTTGTGTTCCTAAGTTTGGTGGAATTCGTCTCAGCCCTTACTTGGGAGAAAAGACAAGGGAGAGGGCAGAAAGCAACCACGAAGGCGATGATGAAGGTAAAGTTATTGTTTATGAACTAATGTCCATTTACATTTAGGACTAATTATACGGAAGTAGGGGTGGTACTAAGACGAGACTCAGCAGTATCGTCTCGATTTATAATCACCCGTTAAGTTCTAATTTCGGTCTCGTCTAACCTCTAAATATATTTAGTATAAGCAATCAATCAATTTCATCTTATCACAATTCGTTCTCAACTTCGAAATTAGCCAAACGTTGGAGAAAATCGAGGTAAAATAAATCAAATCAATCAAACAGAAATATGATAACTTTGGAATTACGATAAAGAAAATATACTGACAATAAATAAACCATATAGATATGTGCTTGAAGTGTCCGAATAAGTTAATAATAAAGTGAAATTTGTTTAGATAATTATTTTCAAATATCATACCGAAGTCTGGAACGACATCTACAGACTCGGGCCCTTAGCAACTGGATTCCAAACAGACATACACACGTTAGCCCTTGAGCAATTGTAATTTCAGGGGGGAAAGTTGCTTACTTCATAAAAAGTTTTGCAATTGTGTAATGTTGTAAAAACTGAAAGCTAAATGCATGCTGTAGAAGTATCAATATGAAAACTAATCTAAGGTAACATTATAGTATAAGGGAAACGGATTTCTTCAAATTTACAGGAGAAAGTACTTACGGAAATCATTTTCTGTAGCGTTGTAGAAGTTCGTGAATTTAGTTTTGATCCATTTTAATGCGAAAACATGTCGTTTTCTGCGAAAATCTCTGTCCGACACACTGTTTCTGCTGCCGCCATTTGCTTTCTGCACGAGAGTACAATGTTCCGTGTGTTACGATGATGCAACCCCATAGTCAGTGTTTTCACTAGAACATGAAGTGTCGAGTATTTTTAATTTTTTTTTTTAACTATGCTTGCCTAACCTAACTTAACCTAACCTAACCTTACGGAAAATGGTTTTTGGGGCTAACGTGAATGGTTTTTGGGAGTAACGTGAATGGTTTTTGGGGCTAACGTCAATGGTTTGTGGGGCTAACGTCAATGGTTTTTGAGGCTAACGTCAATGGTTTGCGACGTATTAGCATAATTTCTAATCCCGGCACGAAAGTAGGTATTTTCCAGTGAACGAGGTTGCAACACAGCATAAATCGACAAAATACTCGCACAACGAGCCCTGAACCAGTACGCTATCGCCCGCCATAATGTGTTACAGAATCGAAATAACAAGTAACAGTAAGTACTCGTAAATGTAAGAAATAGACATTATCTTAGTTAGAAATGCATTATTTAACCTTAGGGAATGTTCCGCATTCCAAAATAGTACGTTAGCAATGTAAAAAATATGATTTATAGGTGTTTCCTTTATACTATAATAAGTAGTACCTAATCTAATTTTGGCGGAAATATTGTGTCTCGTGGGGACGGAATTGTAAACACTTTCTCACTAGACCTTCGTGACGCACAACTGTGTACGTTTCCTTATCAAGATTTCACCTTCTTGTTCTACAAACAAAACCGTTAAGTGGTTTCTCGTTATCGATTAATTAAGCAGAATCTTGGTATACGCTGTTTAGTCTAAAGAATATATATCAGTATATATTTTCTTATAATCTTCTTCATATGCACTCCACAATACAAATAAAATAGTTCAGAAAATGTAAATTGCAACACAACATGCTTCAACACACTTCACAAGACACTACTAAATTAAATATCTGAGAATAAGCTAGTTGCTCCCAAGGTAACTTAATATAGTTGCTCCCTAGTTGCACAAGATTCAGCATGCACAGGTACGTACAAGGCGGATACATACAGGCGGGCTCAATGACTGGTAGTGAAAGAGAATTGGTTGACATGAGCGAAGTATCTTTGAGTTGTAAGTTTTTGAGAAGTTTCAACAGAATTATAGTACACGCCTGATTATTCAAACCATGATTATGCATATACACATTAATTAAACATATTTTATCTTTGTTATTTTCGCAGGTGCCTCGCAACGTAAGAAGGGTGTTCCCGACTCCTGACGCAGATAGTAAAGGATTATGGAGACCATCGCTAATTCGTCCACTGCCAGCCGTTGGAACGATGGGTAAACGCATAGACATACTACTACAAGATGTTACAGCTGCGGGTTAAAAATAGTTGACAGTATGGCGGCACTGGAAGGTCGTTTCCTCGCGACCACCGACGGCAGCACCGTCGGGAAAAAAACAGAAGACGAACGCTATGCGCAAGGACTCGCGTATTTTCTTTCATCGTGGTATCTATTTGACCGGGAAATCATGTCAGTGTTTCCAACCCCCCTTTTTTTTAACTATGCTTGCCTAACCTAACCTTATCGGAATGGTTCGTGGGGCTATCCGTCAGCAATGTACAATTTGTACACGTGACGAACATGATAGTAGGTATTTTTCGGTGAAGAAGGTTGGAAAACACTGATATTGGAAAACAAAAGAAGCGATATCATTCACCAAGTAAGCGATATCGCACCGTTACGTGCATTCGATAGCACTTAGATAAATGCGTAGAAAAAGTGTTTGTTTTTGTGTAAAACGCACAATGGCACCTTGAACTATGTTCCGCAATATGCAATTGGTAGGTACGAACCATGCAAAACACAAAATATCTGATTTTAATGTGTCTCCGATCTATGAAACTGGTACCTTTATTATTAAGTACAGATGCTATTATATTTCACACATTGTCAAATTTTGCAAATTAAAAATGCTGATTATTGATTATTATTACCACTTTTTAGAGAGAGCAGTGATATCACATGGTATAGATGATTATTTTTTGAGACATAGAACCTAACAAGCAATGCAAAACAAAATCTTACAAGAGAACGTGAATGTTGTATAAAATAATTCCCACATTATGAGGAATCATGAATTTAGGTGAAAATAGCACAAAAACGAGGTTGACCACTTGGTGAAAATAGTAACTGAAAATATGCTGCTTTCAATACAAAGTTGCATTTACCTCAAATGATCCTTAAGGATTAGCTACATACAAATAAAAAAGGCTGCGACTATTTTCACCAGGTGGTGAGAATAGCATGTAGGGTTATTTTCACTAGCAAAATAATTACCGGAATCATAACATAAGTAGGTTAGGATCATTATGTTTAATTATCTGATTATTTCCGCGCGTGTGTATAATTATAAAAGTAAGAGAACCAAACCTGGTCCACCTAAACCACTCAAGCAAGCAAGCAAATACGAGAGGAATTTAAAAAATAAGTTATTGCAGAAGCATAACATCACAGATTAAGTTATACACATGGAACTTGGCCCTTACAGAACAGTATATAATATTATTACCATTTCATTAAAATTCCTGAGTTTTTATTTTACACAACAAATGATACACAATTACAATCAGAAAGTTCGATTTCGATACTGAATGCAAGCCTGTAGTGATGTATGAAATGAACGGAATTTGGTTCGCGTTTGGCGATACTTCTTTATCACTTTTGAAAAAAAAGCTTTGATAAGTATTACGCAGTGATTTCATACAATGTTAAATTACGATTTCATTAACTACATTAGGCAACACTTACCGCATCCCCAAAATAATATTCTAATGACAAGAATCAGACGACATAATTTCAAAATTTAAGCAGACTGGTCGGCCGGATGAAGCTACTTATCCAAATTAAAAACTAAATAGTGTGTAGATGAAAGAGTTGTAGAATACGTACATTGCTGGTGCTATTTGTAAATATTACACGTATTCTACTCACATTCTCGCAATAAAATTTAGTACAAGAAAAGGTTCGTGAATATGGACAGGAATTTGACTTCAGCCGGTTCGCGAGGAACAGTAGAAACACAGAATACTACAAGTACGGACGCGATAAGAAGCGGCGTGCAATCAGAACGCAGAACGGCAGAATGTGACCAAATTCTGTCTCCTCGTTGGCTACCATGTGGCTGGGGGGTTTCTACGTTGCCACGTTCGCACAAACACACGGACAGGCTAGTCAGCTGTTGGCAAGCTCGGGCATTCTGGCAAGCATGAAACATTTTATCTTCCTGCTCTACACAGCAAGCGAAAACCTTCACTGAAAGAACCTTTGTTGTGTTTTTATTATGGTACATTGCAAGCATCAGCTACCGGCATCTTTTTACTTATGTTGTATCGTATCACAATTACCAACAAAAGAAAATGCGTCTTCTGTTATGAACAACACTGTGGCAAATCGTTCTCCTTTGATTTCATGCCGCCTCTTTTTGCCTTCTTTGTCACGCCGCGATTGTTGAAGCTTCAGAACTTACAAATGAAATGTATTTCTTGAAAATTAGGGCAAATTACGTATAAACAAATTACGTAAAACTTCGTTTCGTTAACACGTTTTTAAATTATATTTTGAGGAACCTACAAAAATTCACCTCCAAAACAGAATTTTACAGAACTGAGTTACTGTATTACGGAGAAGAATTTATCAAGAACAAATCAATTGTGTGTGAATTGATTGATTGAGTTGGTGTTTTAAAGTCCACTTTATGCACACTACGGCTAATCTGGAATGGACCTACAGTTGGAAGTGGGATCCGAACCACTATGTGCCTCGACAGGGTATCAAACCCAGGACTACTTGATTACAAGGCGACAACACTTACCCTACCACTGTGCCATCGGGGAGGCACATGTGGGTGTGTGAAGTGAGATAATTTGGGAGCTATATGAGAATACAGGCTCTGGCAATAGAGAGTTCAATAAATTACAACGAAACGCTTGACAATTGCTCGATTTCCTAAACATTAATGATACATTTGGTACATGTGTTATTAATGCTTTGAGCTACCTGTATGTAAAAACATAAAAAATGAATGAAAGAACAGAAGTAGTAGTTAAAGAATCAGTTGTTTTTGCTTACCGGCTACCATTGCAGTGGCGCTATCCCAAGATCATCTTCATTGTTTGTTGGTAAAGGAACATCTTCATCTGAGCTACTACTGTCACTGTTGTCTTCCCGCCCAAGTGAAATTACAAAATCCTCCATTTGCTGCTCTTCAACTCCCTCCTTTTCACATGCTTCGGAAATAATCTTCCTTGTGTGTTCTATAGCCGAACGCCACCTATCTGCTGTCACATCCCCGATAGCCTGTTCTGTCAATTGCAAAATTTTAGACGGTGTAAAAGGTGGCAAAGTGTTCCTCTGTGCTACCAGCCCTTTGACCTGTGCCCAAATAAGTTCGATTGCATTGTACATACAATGATAAGGCGGGAGACGGACCACCGTATGTCCCGCTTCTTCTGCAAGCTTGTCTATTCGATATATGGGGAACTAGGGTTTGTGTAACATAAGGAGCTGCAGTAGTTCAGCCTTCCTCATGTTTCTGTGGGCTCGCGAAAATCCTGAAGTAGGTCAATCCGGCAACAGCGCGTCGCTACCAGAGTGGGTGGTCCCACGCCGCTTGCTAGCGCGTCCCGACTTTTTAACTACGGTCAACCAATCTCCCATAAGACTGAAACAGCCCTGGGTAAACGTAACGGAAAAGGCGAAAAAGCTACACACGTCGAGACACCAACGCTTCCAGCGGTGGAAATCCAAACTACTCACGAGAATGTCGTGGACAGGGTTGCCAAGTTTGTCTTCTTCCTACTGTTCCTGATTTTCAATGTGGTGTACTGGTGTGTGTACCTTGCTTGAATGGAGGAAACGTAAGATGCCGCAACTACGGGCGTCGGACACGGGGAGGCAGAGGGGAAATGTCCAGAAATGGACATTTCCACTCAATTTTTTTTACAACAATTTTAAAAACTACACCCTGGAAAAATGACCCCTGCAAGTTCTCGCGTTTTTCTGCGTCCAGTTTAAGGCAGAAACGAGACTTCCAAAGTTGCGAGGTTAGCGTTGCGCTGAAAACACGCCGCCGCCATGTTACTACGTCACTCCTTAGGGAGAGCTCGTTTGTCGTCTGCTTCGAGCGTCCAGTTCCGGATGGGTAGCCCGCGGTGAGCGAACACGTGCAGCAGTTTTACAAATCTGTACCGATTTAAATACTGGAAAAAGGAGCGATAGGAGAAAGGAAAGCTATACTTTGTAATGATCATTCTTTTATGAAATATCCGTGCTGCTCACGTGCAAGGTAAATGGAAGGGTTCAGTTGCGTGTGTTCTCAGGCCATGCGAAAAATATTGCTTATAAAATTGGTTGCTGACCAGACACTCAAAAATATTTTTTAAACTTATATTTATCGATATTTACCGTAACCTATGTAGTGCAAAATAGGAATTTTCACATTCTTTACTTTATTTATAAAGCCTATTTAACTTTCTTTTCCATATAGCAATTTCAGTTTGTGTTCCATTTCTGTTGCGCCAATTATGATCAAATATTTTTGTGCAGATTAGAGAAAATACACTGAGACGATTACATTAGTTGCACAGTACATATCTATACTTAGTTTATGTATAATTATTACAAGAAAATAATGGGTATAACCATGGGCGTATTTAAGGGGGATTCAACGGGTCCAACCCCCCTCTTTTTTTGGTTCACTAAAATTACCAGTTTCCTTGTTCTATCAGCTTGTTCATAAAAAAATCATTCGGACTTATTTCATTCTCTTAAATTAGAGACGTATAGGACGGGATACGGATGGGAAGGAAATTTCGTAATTCCACACACCAGATGGGACTGCAGACCAATATCTGCAATTTCCTGATAGTTTCGGAATTTCTGCGATAAGAAACTATATTGAGACTGTCAAATCAGTTATTTTTCCCCCTCGAATCATATTAAAGAAATTTGGTTCTTAAAAACGTAGTGACGCAAGATGAACAGAAAAGTATCAATACTAAGTAGCGTGACTACAAACACACAACTTTGTCGGGTCCAACATCCCGTCCCCCCATGCTCCCCAACAAGTTTCCGGCCAGCAGTGTCCTGGAATTTCACTTACGAAATAAAGCAACCCTAATCATACCAAAAGTTGATCCATCCCTCCCCCCCGTGAACTATATATACGCTCATGTGTATAACAATATCCCATACTGAAATAGTACGATATAATTATTTTGAATTTTGTACTGCGAAAAAAGCCGCCTCATCTCGTTACCCCGAATGCATTAATTGGTTGGTTCACAACTTCACCACTAAGGATCCTATCGAGACGAGACATTGCAGCCTTGGTCTCGTTCTCGTTGAGAGTTGTAAACTCGTGTTTATTTGTAAATGTCTCATTGACAGTCTCGTCTCAATTTATAAACATCCGCCTCGGTTTGGGAGGGCAATTCTCGTTCTCGTCTCAAGTCTAGAAAAATATAGAATTAACAACATATGCAAAGGCTTATCATTATAAATACAAAAAAACCTTTCTTAATATTTTTTTTTTTTTTTTTTTTTTGACTCCTCGCTTTGACGGTACAGCCTTCGAAAACTAAATATTATCCTGCTTATATATGCAAACCAAACTGCAGATTCAGAATTACCAGGAGTGAACTGGCGTTGTAATTATTATACACAAAATTCATGATTTATCTGAGGAAGTCTCATATTCCAGGTTTGACTCTCGACCTGGGCATGACTGTTTCCTTGTGAGTGACATTTCATTGAACTGGAAATTGTTACATGGGAGGATGTTTGCTCGAGACTTTGGGGACAGCTAGGGGGATGCTTCTATTGTTAATGTTAGTGTTGCTCACGAGACGAGGCATGTTCCGTCTCGTCTCATGAAAGGAGATGGGACAAGTGAATGTTTTCGAAATGAGATGGGACAAGTGAATGTTTTTGAAATGAGATGGGACAGAAGAAAAAGTTCGTCTCTTATCATGGCAGGTTGGGTGATACTTAGATTGTGCAGTTGGTGGTAGTGTGTGTGTGTGTGGGGGGGGTGTACTCCTGCACCCCGACTTCGAATACTGCTTGTAGTTATTCATCTTCATTGTAGCGATTAGCCAAAAGTGGGAAGAAATGTGATGTTAGAGATGATACATAACCATGCGTTCTCATCGTTGCGGTTAAACAAAGTGAACGGAAAAGCGACGTAAAAGTAGGCTAAATACAAAAATTTGCAATATATATATTAACTGAAGAAAACTGTCATTTACTGCAGGAAATTTAAAAACTCGCCGTACCTTTTTATACCGTATCACCTTTTATATTGCAGAAATTGGCCTGTAAACCAGTGTGTTCTAAAAGTACTATTATCTTAAAATTTGTGAAGAAAATATTATGACGATAATAATTGTAATTCCAGAAAAGGCATTCCTAAAACATTAAGTTCTTGCCAGTCAGAACTAACCTATGTATTCGCAATGAACAAGGCTGTTCACGTGTTCAGCCATTTACTGTTACAAGGTTTGCTTTGTCACCCTAATGGGAAAACCCTCTACCGAGTGGCTGAATTATAGTAAATACTACTTATACTGCTAGGGCATAATTCATCTCCAAGACGTGGAGCACAGATTCTTGCACTGGAAGTTGTAAGATACTTGTTTTACACAGTAACAAGTGAATATGCTGTCGCTTCCGCGGCTCATGCTAAGTTGACGGGACGAGCAGAAGCCCCGCCTGCTTGCATTTCTAAGTGGTGACGTCAGAGGACCTCCTGTCTGTGGAGAGGACGTTTTCAAATGCGTGACGTAGTAGGTGAATTTCAGCGGTGTTTGAAGGCGTGTTTCTCGAGAACCGAAACAAATATCGCCGAGATATTTTGCACATCTCATGTTTGTGTCATTATCTGTAAAATGAATGGATTTAAAACGTTTTTCACGTCAAAGTGGAAATGTCCATTGTTTTCTTTTAAGGGGTCAGAGGAGAAGTGTGAAGGGTGTTGCTTTCTTGGGTAGTCACAAACACGTTTTAAGCGAACACGGAAACCAATGTACAAAAGCGTATATTTCAGATTTCTTAAGAACATAGTGAATATTTTGTTCTAAAGAATTCACAATTGCTCATTTCATAACGTCAGAAGGCAAATATATGTTTTTTACTTAAACAAGATCACTTTGAGCTGGATAACTAACTTCGTTTACAACAGCCTTCTACATCTAAAACCTATAGATTTTTTTCTGTTCTCTATGTTATTTTTGTAGACGTCAACTTAAAATTTGCAACACGGCACTAGAAGAATATAAGCACCATAAATCACACCTTCAGATATGTTATTGACACTAGTGATTTCCTAATATGTATTCATTTGTAGTTAAAAAAGTTCCAATTCTCGCCATAACATTCACATTAAATTATATTCTAGATAACACTTGAATGATTTCCAAACAAAGACTATTCCATATGTTAAAATTTTAGTTACTGTAAACATTATTATTAGATTAACACTTCCATGTCTTATTCCAATGATAACCATTGTTGCGTTGAAGTATTTTATTCCGACGTAAGATTGGCCAGTTATAATAAAGAATGAAAAAATATTAAAGGAAAAATCAGATTTTTCTTGTATTTTGTTATTTTTGTTGTATTTCATTAGAATTTGCAATATTCTGGGCACAGCAACAACAATACCAGATCGAAATCATATTACTCGTTATGTAAAGGGTGTGCAGTGGCATCCATGAGTATTACCGTGCAAATTGTCCATCACTATGTTCGTGCACTTTGTTTGACCCAATAAGAGCTTCAAGAATTAAGAGAAAACTCAAAAGAAGCTGTTGACAACTTCTGCACCAGCATACATACAAATCCATATCTTAAAAAAACACATAGGATGTAAGAGAAAAAATTATAAAAATAGTCATGGACAATTTTCACGGTAATACTCATGGATCCCACTGTACCTACTGTATGTTAATTTTGAACTTTATATAACACAATATAAAATATAACTCTGGTTCGCTCGTCATTATTTTCAGCTTAGATTCTTCGCTTAAAGTTTGATTCATATTTGACTTCAAATATTTGATTTGAATTACAAGTACACGACCCAGTAAACAATGTTGAAAATGATGAATGCGCCAAGGTATAGTACTCGAGAACGCTTGTACACCATGTTTTCCTTCTTTTTGATTTTGTTTTCTGACCATTCGTGATCGAAAATTCGTAGTCCTTGCAATTGACCAGCAGTCAAGCGTCTACCCATCACCAACGTTGGAATAGTTCTTGAATTTTGTGGACATCTAAAATGAAAACGATATCATGAATACTTAATAAAAAAAAACAACAATACTTTGCTAGTTTAAGGTAGCTAATTAGTGTCTTCATAAATCTCACTATTTTGTAAAGTTTCAAATTAAGTCAGAAATTTTACAATGATTATTGCACATTACTTTTAGAACGATTTCAAACTTAACATGTACAGTCACGGACACTTCTGGGTCGTAATAATCCCATTAACTTTCAATTGAGTCCTTACAATCCGGAAGTGTCCATGACTGTACAAATATTCTCTAAAATAATCTACCTCAAATTTTAATTCCCATCATTATGTAATGACTAAAGATATTCGTGTCAGAACTACCATACAGTTGGAGGAATGCAGAGTGGTATGCATAAGTATTATCAAACAAATTGTCCATCTCCATGTTTTTTCTCTCTTTGTTTTACCCAATGAGAGCTTCAAAAATTAAAACAAGACTTCAAACACGCTACTGACAACTTCTGTACCATCATACATATAAATACAATTATTATAAACAAATAGTATGCATGTGATAAAATAATGAAAGTAGTCATGGACAATTTGCCAAGAATTACTTATGCACCCCAGTGTACACAATTCCCTGACAATTCAGGGAGGCTAGCAAACCTAATCATTTTTTTACATTTATAATTGACACACCAATAAAAATTGACAAATTATTTTACTAATTTCAGATTATGTTTTTGATATCGAAGTACTGTAATCTCAACTTAACTGCGTTTGGCGCAATAATAATAATAATAATTGACCATTTTTATTATTTATGGTTTATTCGTGATAAAACAAAGTGGCAGAAAAGAAAAGTAAATTAAAGCAAATGGTATATTAAATGAAACCTACATATCCTCGCAGTAGCATTTAATATCTGTGTTTAGAATGTCTAAAATATGGATCACCTTGATGGCCGAAGGTTTCTAAACAGTTGTAAAGTACAGTAAACCCTCGTTAACACAAACCCGCTTAAGACGAATACTCGGTTAACATAAACAAAATGTTGGTCCCGGCAGGGATATATTATATCTTACAGAAAGTTTCATCGGTAAACGTGAATTTCGGTTACCACGAATTACGAACTGTTTTTAAGTCCGTTGCGTCATTAGATCTCATTTAACACGAAGTTTCAAAGTTCTTCATTTTTTTTTTTTTGTTGTTCCTCTGTCGTTCCTCTGCTAGGTATGTAACAATCTCTATCATCTTGTCAACAATCAACTTATACAGTATTGTAACAAACAGATTCAGATCAACAATGTGTTCAAATGTGTTTTTCTATTCTTTAAAACATAGCTAGTACGAGTAGAGTCGAATTACTTTCGGAACATCTCCAGCGGACTGCGCGAGTCTGTCTAGAGAGCCTAGTGGGCGTATAGAACCTCAGTAAAGTTCTTAGTGATAGGTTCTGGGTTGCGATGACGTCAGCGGCTCGCTTGGTTAATTGGCTGCTTCGAGAGTTGTGACTCGTTCCGAAGCTTCAAATGCATAAATGCCAAAGATGTTAAGGAAATGATCTCCCTCTAACATCAAGTTGCAAGCAGTAAGACGGGAGACATGGCCAAGAGGAAGCAGACAGGCATAGATCTGCAAACAAAACTGAAAATCCCCGATTAGCACGATTTTTTTTAACACGAACACTTGATTTTTCGGTCCCTTGGGATTCGTGTTAACGAGGGTTTACTGTATTTGTTTCTTTCTAATCATTTTGAGTACTGAGAGGAGTGATTGGATTTTTAGAAATAAGAACTTACTTTTGTTCTGCGGCGACATCCACAACCAAAAATATTAAGGAAGCTGCCAGTTTCCCAAGCCAGGGCTACTACGAATTCCACTAGACTGAAGAAGACGAACACCTAAAATATATTTACTATCGTAATAAACGTAAGTATAGAGAAATAATGTAATTTTTCAACAATTTACTACGACATAAACAACTAAACGCACGGCCATGAAATACCCGGCTGGCCAGAATGGAGTCCAATAGTGTGACGTCACAGCAGACGACGCGCTGCGACTGAGTCTACACAACGAGAGAACGTGTTTTCTTCGTATCCAATTAAATGCTATTTTCGTTCGGAAGGGGTAGCTTTAATTATTGTGACAGCAGTTAAGAAACAAAATTGTAATGTGCATCGTACATCAATGTAAAGATGAGATTTCGGAGAATACAATATAACATATACCTTACAGATGAGAATGTAAAGAATAATGGAGTAGGAAATCGAGTAAAGCGAATGCTCCAAAAGAAATCTCAGCCAATGGGCGTCGTCGGTTCAATCGCCTGAGGCTGCTGGTTTCCCATCATCCATGGCGGCAGCGTGGCCGACTTGAGATCGGGTGAGATTCGGGCCGGCTTCGGCTGTGCTTGGAAGTGGAATGTTTTGAAAATGCATGATTTTCTTACTCCGGTTATTCTTTACCTTATCCCCTGTAAGGTATGTGTGATATATAGTCGTATTCTCCGAGATCTCATCTTTACACTGATGTACGATACGCATCATAATTTTGTTTCATAACTGCTATCACAATAATTAAAGCTACCCCTTTCGAAGTAAAATAGCATTGAATTGGATACGAAGAAAACATGTTCTCTCGTTGTGTAGACTCAGTTCAAGCTCGTCGTCTGATAGTGACGTCACCACTAATGGACTCCATTGCGCTGGTGCCACATGTGGGAAAAGCAAAGCGAGAGCGGGACAAAGTAGCTGGTTCCCGAGCACTGTGTGGCAACGTCAATCGGGCTGCATTGCCTAGTTCGACCGTCACACCGACCTCTCTCCGGGACACTTTCGAGTCCGATTCGATACAGAGCTGGTGATCGTGTGAATTGAAAGTTCCTTACAGGCCCCAGAAATAGGGTCCCATGTCTACACGTCGGACTGCTCTTAAGGCCGTACCAGAGCGTATAGAAGAGAAAGTGTGTGCACTTCGGTTTCTTCCCGTAAGCCAAGTGAATAGAGCGGTGCCCCACCGAAACACTGGCAGCACCTTCGCTTGCGCTGCGACCGCGCTTTATGTAGAGCGTTGTGTTTTGTTGTACTAGAATAACATTGTGTACTTTTATTAATTACAACGTTGTTACGTTATTCAGTTTAGTGTTGTTAGATTTGTGATTGATCCATTGTGACTAGTTTGTGTTGTGTTCAACGCATTATTATTGTGTTTGAGACAGCAGCGAGCGAAAACTACAAGATGTCTACGTGTTTCGTACCTGGCTGTAGATCTGGATATGATCTCTGTTCTTCAGGTAGTAGACATTTTTTTAGGCCACCTAAAGACAGTAATGGTTTCTCAAAATGGGAGTGTGCCATCCCTAGAATAAAAAAACTAAGTCATAATTCATTTTTCCTCTGACCGTTTAGTGAAAGCGGATTCGTTCAGTGGCGCAGGAACGGGGGGGGGGGGGTACAGGGGTACATTGTACCCCCCTAAATTTTTGAAGGGGGGTACTGTACCCCCCTAAATCCGTAAATCGAGTTGTACCCCCTGTACCCCCTTGCTAATTTGACAGCAGACGCAAGGTGCTACTGTTAAAAGAACCTATTTTAAGTTCGCCCAATAAAAAAAGTGTATATTGTTTATAACTTATAGGCCTAAACATTATCTTCCTTACCACAGAAATTCAAACCATTGTAAACTTATTCTACTACATTGTGGTTGCTACTAGTTAGTTCATTGACATAAGTTCTTGGAAACCTCTTTAAGGAGATGAAAATTGTTTAAAATGTGTGTGGAACGATGGAATCAGATTTGCTCTCAGACAATCAAGCTGCAGACGAATGCTCCTTTGGGTAAGGAGCGGGGTGGGGGGGGGGGTACACTTTTCTAAAGAAGTGGTCGCGTCGATTCGAAGATAAGATACAAATCTTCATCAGAAGAGTATATGACTGATCCCATTTTCTTTTGAATATTTAAAATGGAATTTTCCAAAACGAAATACTTACACGAACGAGACGAGACACTACAGACCAACTTGGGGGTACAATGTACTGCTGTACCTCACCCATATTTTTCATAACTTTGTAAGGGGGTGTTCGGAAAACTATACTTAAGTTAAACCTATATATTAAGAGATTTTGAAAATAGAGTCCCGATTAGCCTATCTGAGCATGAAGTGAATGTAGAATAAGTTTTAATGACTTCCGAGTGGATACCGAAACAAATATTAACACAAACATGAACGAGAAGGACCTCGCCACACAGAAGACGAGATGAGGCTGTGACAATTTTCGACTCATCGCATCGCGATATCATTCCTAGGGGAAATGAATTTTTTCCTAGACATTTAAATAAGGTGCAATTTGCGATATTATCAGAGGGGGCGGGATTATTTTTACCTATGTATTAGATATACTTATAATTGGACATTAATTGCTTAAAATTTAATTTTGGTATTGAATGCAACACAAACACAACGCCATTTTAAGTTATACCCTAAATTTAAACTGTAAGAAAATTACATTAGTCAGATGAATGCATGAGATAAATTAAACTCACTGCAGGTTCTATTGGTGGATTTTGGATTGGATTCGCAAGGTCTTTGAGTGAGATGGGAATGTTTGATTGATTTATTTGGTTTATTTTACTTCTCATTTCTGCCACTTTTGGCTAATCGCGAAGTTGAGGATGAGTGATGATATGATGAAATTGATGAATACTCACAAATAACACCCATGCCCAGGCCGGGATTCGAACCTGGGATCTCTGGCGTCTTAGCACGCCAAGCTAACCCCTCCGTCACGGAGGCCGGTGAGGTGGGAATGTGTTTTGGATTTTCTTTGTAGATGCGAAAATCTTTAACTGTGACGCGCACATGCTTTTGCTTATATTGAAGTTTACCTTTTCACATAAACGAGAAATTGACATGTCACTCTAAAATACACGCATGTATCTGCATTTAATACCACTACATACAAAAATAAACCTTGGCGGGTTTTTCATATGGTCCACCAAAGATTGAAAAGGAAACAAAACTTTTGAGCATATGGCTTTCCTTGCTTCCTCCGAGATCTGAAGAATTTCGGTTTTAGTATATGTAATAATAGTACTTTCAGTGCTTGGAGAGTGTCATTAGGTACCGCTAATTATATAACAAATAAATGCTTTGTCAAATGTTTCACAAATATTTCAACGTTAGACTTCTTACGAGTTGATCGGGAACCATCTCAAGTCAGTCTTTTTTTTTTTTTTTTTTTTAATACACTGCCCTACAGATGTCTGAGTAAATACCAAATACATGGCTTCTAAAAGACATTGGATGTGGTACACATTTGCCATAAATTGTTTAAAGATATTTTTATGCGTAGGTATGGGAATGCGTAGGTATGGGAATTTAAAATTAGAATGAACTGAAGTGGAACTCTATAAGTATGATATATTCATAATGTGGTTTCTATATCCAGATGATTATTCCTGGTTGGGGTGGTTCAAGATCCTCCTCACCCCCTTTAATCTCAACCTGCATTAAAATGAATAGATGTGTCTTTGTTCGCAATTTTCACATTTCGAACTCCTGATTTTCCGTTCCGTTAAATTGAAATAAGCCCAGAACGAAGTCCAGAGCTATATATGTTTCAGAATTGTTATCTGGTTTTAAATCTGTTTAAAGAAACATAAATTCTAAGAAAAATAAAGAAAAAAAATAGTTATGCAAATTTTGCATTAAATAACAGTACATTCGTGTGTGCTGTTCTAAAATAGGATATTTCCCATGCCTTCACATTATACCTAAGTATCAAGGACGTATTTAGGAGGGGGTCCAGACACTTCCCCGAAAGACTTACCAAGAAGTAAAAGTAAATATCAAAATATAATTCTTCAGCATTTGTTATATAATCGATGGTTATTTCCGCTGAACTAATGATAATATCCATAAGATATTAATCAGAAACTTTAATTTTCGTTAATTGGATATAACTTTTGTTTATTATTCAATAAATATTCAATTATTTTTCTATTCGACATTAAATTCCTTGCCAGAGCAGTTGTTTTTATGCAAATCTTGGCGATATTAACTACATTCAAGCTAGATGCTGTTATATCTCTATTATTTTACTATATTTTACCTATTCACTTAATAACAACAATACAATTTTAATTAACTTACATATTTAATTAATATTTTAATTTAATTAAATATAATTATTATCATTATTATTATTATTATTGCAACACTTGGTTGGACCCCCGAAATGTATTTCTAGGTGCAGTAGTATGTGTGTTTATAGTATATATGGGAGGCTGAATTTTGTACCCCCCCAAATGAAAAACGTTCCTGCGCCACTGGATTCGTTCATAGTGGATGGCGAAACAGTAGAATTTCCACGACAAAGATGGAAATTAAAACCAGAAGCAGTTCATCATATATTTCCTAATCTGCCTAAATACCTCTCTAAGACAGTTAAGAAGCGAAAATCTCCCATGAAAAGGCAATCCTTGCGGACAGATGATAATGAAGTAGGTACTCGTCGCAATGTATCATTAAGCTTATCAGTAGAGGATGATTTGCTTCACACTGCGGATGCTAGTAATGCAATAGCATTGCTAAAGAAAAAACTTAAGAATCAGAAACGCAATTAATTAGAACGCTAAAATAAATTTGCTTGAAAAAGGCGTTAAAGATGCTAAATTAAAGACAACGGTCACACAGTCAAAACAGTTCACGTCTCTTAGCAAAAATCAAAAAATTGTAATTGATACAATCTTAAAGAAATGCCAACTGAAAAGTAAGAGAGGAATGAGACACAGTTCTGAGTTTATATTGGATTCTCTTCTTTTAAAAATTAAGTCCCCCAAGGGGTATTAGACACTGTTTGCATCACGATTTGCTACCTTTGCCTTCTGAACATCACTTGAAAAAATTGGTGAAGGGTCTTAAATGTCCTTATGCAATCAATTTACGTACCAGCAAAACTTGCTTTACTTTCGGGCGGAAACTGTGAATACAGGACTGAATCTCCTCTTACGTCTTTTGTTAATCAAATGCGAACTCTTTAGAACAACCGAAAATAAAAATCTTTCGGTGAAGAAGCAAGCTGAAAATAAAATAAGGGAAAAAAAATCCATTGTTGAAGATGAAATTCAAATACCGAACTGGGAAAACAACATACCGAACTTAAATGAACAAAGTGTTGGTAAAGAATACTTGGTGTATCATTTGGCAGGATACATAGTGCTGTATATTTCAAAAGTGACGGATTGTAAACTGTGTACAACTTTTCTGCACGGGGAACCAACTAATGTACCTGCCCCACTTACGCTAATCCAAGACTATGGTTCCGGCGAGGGCTGTAAATACCTTACCTATGCATCGAAAAGTGTTTATGGTGTGCTGTTACGAGTGGAAGAAGTTGTTGCAAAAAAATTATCATGTGCTAATAGTTTATGGGGTGATATATTTTTTGAGTGTTTGGACAATTTAAATATAATTGCTGTAAAAACTTCGCAATTAGGATGCTGTGAAGATCATGTGCTGCGTATGCTACCTAAACTCGTATTTCACTATCTGAAATGTCGATTTTTCTTCCGCATCAAGGGGATAAGAAAGGAATTAAGTGCCTCGAACACAGCAAAATCATCTCGGAAATTCTCCAAACTATCCAGCTGCTGATCTCTTCTCCAAACGTAAGTAACATGCACTTTTGTTTCTTATGTAGTTAGTTATGTAAGTAACGCGAGCATCTTCCGCGCCGTCTCAAACGTCACCACTGCCATCTAGGTGGTGGACCACGGCAACTCAGGGAGTGCGCACACTATTTCTTCTATACGCTCTGGCCGTACTAAAGGCAATTTTGTGGTAATTTTTCGCTAACAGATGGCAGCACAGTTTGCCATGGCAACCGAGGTCCATGTTGCCAGATCTCCGCGTAATCAAGGTAGATACATACAGGTTGGTCGATTAGGGTACTCCTTGATGGGATATGACGTCACGTTGGTTAGCAGATTTTATTGAAAAATCTAACTAGATGTGGAGCAACGTAATTGTTTATCATTAGATTTTAGTTATATGTTCTTATTGAAAAAAAATACAACAATTTATCAGCAATGCAAGATAGTAATAGTCGTAATATTAATATAAAATCCCTTGTATTGTATTATGTATTTCTTTTAATATTTCGAAAGCAGAAGAGAACATACAAAGATAGCTGTAGTTAATTCAAACACGAAATGCATAAAATAAGAAGAGTAATTGAAATAATTGAAAACATTTTGCAATTACGTTTTAAGCGAATGATGCATTGACTGTAGAATTCACTTTATATGACAGTACTTGAACATATTTATATCTTTTATCGGTGACGTTAGCAGATTTTCTTCATAAATTTGCAGAATTTCAGTGAACATCTTGTAAATATTTATAAATATTAGCGCTCTCTAACGATCCTCAATCTTTTATCCTTCAAGTGAATAAACATGTAATTCTGCACCCTTATTTTTACTGAGTTTAATATCGCGATTTTGAAAGAAAAATGTCAGAAGAATCCTGGATACACAATAGAAGACATATTTGTTATTTTTATAATAGTTCAATATTAAATACAGTTTTGTAGCGCATCTAATTTATTTGCATGACATGTCACCACACAATGTCCTGTTTCATAGTTCTTTACGGATTTGGTCTATTCTGGTTTTCAGTTCTGCAGCTGGTGTAGAATCTCTGGAAGTATCAGTAACATTTTCAAGTAACAGTAACTGTAAACTAATTACGTTATGAAATTAGTAATTGTAACTCAGTTATTTTTCCACCTAACTAGTAACTTGTACAATTACTATACTGCATGAAAAGAAATATTAAATTGAACCAAATGTTCTCCTCAGAGAATGGGTAAATTGACGATTATTAAAGCCGGCCCCCGTGGCGGAGTGATCCAGTCTGCCTGCAAATCGTGCAGGAAGCAGTTCGTAGCGAGCTCCGCTCTTCGCGTGAGAAGGCTTAGTGATCGAACTGTCCGAGTTAGCTAGGGCCGTAAACGGTTTGCTAGTGTTCTGTTAGTTAGTTTTTTTCCCCCCTTGGAGTGCAAGCGAGATTTTGGCTACAATTACCGTGAGCCAGTGAAGATACGATGGAATAGTTCACGATGAATACACAAAGAGAAAACACCTTGAAATTTGTTTTCATTGATGTCAAAACGCGACCTACGTCATTGGATTTTCATCGATGGTTTCATGAAGTCTACCAAGTGCCTACGAACCAAGTGTTCAGTTTTGAAATAGATTACTTTCGTAAGTGTTTGTACGTGAAATTTGCGTCAAAAGTGGTAGGAGAACGGTTACTAAATGATTTTGGTGCTGAGGTAATTTATAGTGACGTAGATGGTGACCATAAGGTTGAAGTAGAATGGGCCCACCAGCGACATGTAATTGTTAGAATCCATGTAGTCCCAACTGAATTAAGTGCAGAAGTGATATGTCGTGTCATGAGGTCTTATGGGGAAGTGTTGAAAATCGAAGACGAGACATACTCTGCAGATCACATTTACCCCACTCGAACTGGACGTGTCTTGATCAAAATGGTACTACGTAAACCCATACCCTCATATGTAAACATGAATGGAGACTCCTATTGGGTAACATACCCTGGGCAGGTTCGTACCTGCATAGCGTGCTCCGAAGAGGGTCACGTAGTCGCACAGTGTCCTAAGCGTCGATCCTCTGGAAACCAGCCCCGCCGGGGGCCGGTTAATATACCCGCTGACAATGTCCCAATGGTATATGAACCAACTGTGCTACCCGTACGGACTAAACCAAGAGATTCAGCTCCACCAGTTGCAGAAGTCCCTGCGTCAGGAGATAACAATGGAGGGAACACGGATAGCCCCAGAATCACCGACGAGGAGACAGGTACCAGACAGGAAGTTAGTGTGAAGAATGCACCAACAGGAAGGGAAGAGATGGAGCAGCCAACATTGACCACTTCGGAGGAGATGCATCACATACCCCCGCCCCCACCCCCCAGTGCTTTGTTCGCGGAGGCAGAATTCCCCGTAGTTACCTCTCCTAGGAAATCACGGTCAAGATCTGTATCAAGGTTACGGTCAGTGGCGGAAGAGTCCATGGTGCTACGTAGAAAGAAGAAGAAAAATAATGAATGCGTAAGTTCCACAATAGTTCATAACGAATTTAGAGTAGAACCTGGTACCCCAAAACAAGATGTTTCAAAGGTTAGTTTAACAAGTAATTCAGCAAATGTAACTAACGAGAAACCTTCGACGAGTAACAAACTTACCCCAGATTTATTTAGTGGAAAGCATAGTTAATGCATTCTAGGCAGAAATTAGAGTTTAGTAATGTTGAAGAAAGTAAGTAAGTTTAGTTTTCTTTTGTGGACAGTTATAATCATGCAAACATTTACCTTGGCATCTATAAATTTGAATCAAATGCGAAGTAAGACCAAACTAATTGCTCTCAATGACTTTCTCATTAAATCGTCTATTGATGTGGCCCTATTACAAGAGGTAGCCATAGACGATTTTTCTGTACTGAGCATGTTTAAAGTATACAACAATTTTACTCCTTTTGCACAAGGGACTGCCATAGCATGTAGGCGACACTTGGATTTACGTAATGTAGTTCCCCATCCCACGGGCAGACAAATAAG
Source organism: Lepisma saccharinum (assembly GCF_977018435.1). Lineage (NCBI taxonomy): Eukaryota > Metazoa > Arthropoda > Insecta > Zygentoma > Lepismatidae > Lepisma > Lepisma saccharinum. The sequence goes on along the minus strand of NW_028143472.1, from coordinate 45,309 downwards.
TGCCAAATTAGGCTCAGTGTTTCTCTGTAATGTGTATGCTCCGTCAGGAAGCCAAAACAGACGGGAAAGAGAAGATTTTTTTTCAACAGTTGTAGGGCCCGAGTTGACATCCCACACACTAGACACTATACTAGTGGGAGATTTTAACTGCGTAATTCGTTCACAAGATCAAAATCCAGGATACAACTTCTCACGTGCGCTCTATGAATTAACGCAGGGGTTACAACTGCGTGACGCTTGGATACACACCAATGGCGAAAGTCAAGGTTACACACATATCACCTCCAATAGTGCGTCAAGGATTGATAGGTTTTATGTCGCACCCAGATTTCAGGAATATATAATTAGTGTTCAAAATTTTCCAGTATACTTTAGTGACCATAGTGTTCCAATTCTCAAAATAAATTTAGATTTGATCAAACCCCGACAAGGTAGCGGATACTGGCTTTTAAATAGCACATTATTACGTAATGGCAGTTATGTCCAGCTAATCAGGGAAACGTGGAACGAACTCAAGGCCTTTCGGCCAGTGCAAAAGACCCTAATCGAGTGGTGGGAAACTCGAGTTAAGCCTAAATTTCGTCAGGTCAGTAAATTCTTCAGTGCAGAGGTTAGTAGAGATCAAAGAAACAAATATAATTTTTTGTATGCAGTCTTGCATGATCTCCATCGTTTAGCACTGCAAGGTAATTTCGATCGTCCCTATGCAAATGAAATAAAAGCGCAATTACTTGCTATATATAGGAAACGAAAATCTGCAGCAAAAATAAAGAGGAAGATTCTTCCTATAGACCCAGACGAGCAAGCCACACTAAGTCACATTCTTCAAGAACATAAACACGCCAGGAGTCACGTTATTCATAAATTAACTTTAGATTCGGGTAAAGTTGTCACCAGCCCTCATAGTATACACGACAGGTTTTTGCAATACTATAAAAATCTTCTTGGTCAAGCCTTTAACCCTCGGATGCATGTGTGGGGTCATTTTGACCCCACTGTCTGTTTATTTCCTGGTATTATAATAAAATCTAAATAAATAATTCTGATTTTCTGTGACATCTTACCATGCTACTTTAGCATCTCAAGGAACAATTTATCGGTACACAGGGCAAGATGTAGCGAAACAGGTTCGAGAATTAATCGTTCGTCACCTTCTAAGTCTTGTGCTCGATGCGGAAAGATGATTAGCATTACAAATTTAAGTAAACACCTGAAAATTTGCAAACCATCGACCGAACAAGGAACATTGAAAAGAAAAATCGATGATCCAGGAACCGAAGCTTCTACTTCCAAACAAGTTAAATTATCGGATGAACGCAAACCAATTAGATCTGCATTTAACCGTCATATTCAGGATTTCTCTTTTACTTCGGAACCAGGCCGGGACATTCTTAGTTTCTTGCGTGAAACGAAAACATCCGTGATAAATATTCTAAAAAATAAATTGGAAAATAATTCCATAAAAGTATACGTTGATCTATTTTCCGAATACGAAAAAGTCGATGGTACAACAAGTATTTTTTATCATCGTACAAAAAACCAGGCTCTTCATTTGGCGGACGTCGATAATTTGGACGAATTTTATTCTGATCTTTCAAATGAACTGGTTAAGAAACACGACGATTTTGAGGCTAAAGGGTCGGGATGGTCTCTGTGTGGAAGTCCTCACACGTTAACTGTTTACGTGAACCGATTCTCGCCTCTTCGCGCTTCCAGCTACGTTCCTCTTCCACCGAACATTCAACACAAGAGGGCTGTGTTAAATATACAGAACAGTGATAACAAGTGTTTTCTTTGGTGTGTGTTGGCGGAACTTCACCCGATTCATTGATCAAATAATCCAGAACGGGTTTATCATTACAAACAATACGAGTCCGAGTTTGAAAGTGGAATGTCTGGCATCGAATACCCGATGACCATATCTGATATATCAAAATTCGAAACACGAGCACGAGATGCAGAAGGAAAACGCTTAATCATCAACGTGTATTCCTATACGTTGGATAAACATGTCGTGCATCCCGTCAGGATAAGCGATGTCGACGATGATGATGCTCGTGTGATTAATCTTCTTCTAATTTCAAACGACAGTGTTCACCATTACTGTCTCATTCGTTCACTATCACGCTTAGTCAGAAGTCAATCAACCAAGCATGCAAACCACATCGAAGTTTGCCCAAGGTGTTTGACCACGTTCGACGATCAAAAACAAGTCGATTATCGAAATTACACCGGACGTCAGATTGCTATCGAGAAACTTGCCGAACATAAAATTTATTGCGGTGACAACAGACCGACTCGCATGTTGATGCCGAAATCAAAAGAGGTCGAAGAATTTAGGATGCATAAGGCATTTTTGGAGCATCCCACAATCATCATTGCTGATTTTGAGTCTTTTCTCAAACCGTTGTCGTACTGCGAACCAGACCCCGAACTTTCTTCCACAACACCGTATCAGTTGCACGAAGCCTCGAGTTTCGGATATGTTGTCGTGCGACAGGATAGGATAGATGAACCGTATGTTTACCGAGGACCAGACGTAATCAAACATTTTTTTGAAAAGATGGTTGAAGAGGTTGAGACCATTGGCAGCCTCTTACGCGAATCGAAACCAATGCTTCCATTATCCAGCGATGAACTTCAATCTCACAATAACATTGAAACGTGTCCGGTGTGCGATCAACGTTTCACCGACGAGAACCGGAAAGTATTTCACCATAATCACTTCACCGGAAACTACATCGGTGGAATCTGTAACACGTGTAATCTAAAGATCCAAAAACCTACGTTTGTCCCCATATACCTTCATAATAGCAGCGGTTACGACTTCCATCTCTTAATTCGGAATCTTGGATATGATAGACAAAAAATAAATATTCTAGCAGAGAATGAAGAAAGGTACATCAGTGTCAGCAAGCGAGTATTGATTCCGGGAACAAACGAAACTGTGGAGATGAGATTTTTAGATTCTTACAGATTTTTATCTGCGAGCTTGGACGCTCTTGCCAGCAAACTTTCGCCTGAACAATTTAGAATAACGAGAGCTAATTTTCCCACCGTAGACATAGAAATAATTAGACGTAAAGGTATTTATCCTTACGAATATGTTAGTGATAATTCTAAATTTAACGACGACACTCTTCCACCTCAAAAAGAATTTTACAGTCGACTCAGAGAGAAAGGAATCACGGACGATGAATACGAACACGCGCAACGGATGTGGGACAAATTAGGATGTAGGACACTCGGCGATTATCACGATGCCTACTTAAAACTGGACGTGACAATACTCGCGGATGTTTTTCAAGCATTCAGGAAAACGTCGGCGAATATTTACAAATTAGATCCTGCATATTTTTACGGTCTCTCGGGCTTAGCGTGGTCTGCCATGTTATTACAGACAAAAATAAAACTCGAATTGATACCGGACGTGGACATGTTATATTTTATCGAGAGGGGGATACGAGGTGGAATGGTGCAATGCGTACAGAGACATGCAAAAGCAAATAACGTTCACATGACAGAAGAATACGATCCTAACGAACAATCGAAATACATATATGTTATGTGGATGCAAATAATTTATACGGACATGCTATGATACAAAAACTTCCTTACGGCGGGTTCGAATGGGTGGATACCACTTCCATTAACATTAATAATTTCAACGACTGTGAATTTGGCTTGTTTATAGAGGTGGACCTCGAATTCCCCGACCATCTACACGATTACTTCAAAGATCTACCTCCTGCACCCGAACTAAAATGTTCGCCTGATTCAAATCAACGTAAGCTTCTGTTAACATTGGATAGGAAAGAGAGATACGTTCTCCATTACAAAAATCTTCAATTCTTAATTGAGAAGGGAGTTCAAGTAATAAATGTGAGAATAATAATGAAATTCAAACATTCCGAGTGGTTAAAACCTTACATTGAAAAAAATACGTATCATAGAACACGCGCCACGTCAGATTTAGATAAAGATTTTTTTAAACTCATGAATAATGCTGTTTACGGAAAAACAATGGAGAATGTCAGGAAGCACGTGGACGTGAGATTAGTTCCCGATTCAAATAAATGTAGAAAATTGATAGCATCGCCGACATTCAAATCACGAAATATATATGATGAAAACCTGGCCCTGTTTGTGATGGATAAAAAAATAATCAAGTTCAACAAACCAATCTACGTGGGGGCGACGGTTTTGGATTTATCTAAACTGCATATGTTTGAATTTCATTATAATGTCATGAAACCCTTCTATAATGAAAATATAACACTTTTGTACACGGACACGGACAGTTTTATTTATTCCGTACAGACATCTGACCTCTATAACAATTTGAAACAACCGAAAATGATTGATCATTTCGACACATCTTCCTTCCCTCAACCAAACAGATTTGATCTCCCTTCTCGCAATAAAAAAGTGCTTGGTAAAATGAAGGATGAATGCAACGGAGAAATCATTCTGGAGTTTGCCGGCTTACGTTCCAAAATGTATGTGGTGAAAACAGAAACCAGCATCACCAAAAAAGCCAAAGGTGTTGGTAAAAATACCGTGAAAAACAAGCTTGTGTTCGAGGATTACATCAATTGCCTCTATTCACAGTCGAGATTTCTACGTTTGGAGACAAGGATACAAAGCGTAGACCACGTGCTTACCACAAACAAAGTTAAGAAAGTAGCATTAGATCCGCATGACGATAAAAGATGTATTTTGTCTTGTGGAATCCACACGTTGCCTTGGGGGCACTATCGTTTAGAAATTAGTAAAAATTGTAGGCAATGCAATTGAAAAAAAACTTAAATAACTATAACTAAAATAAAATAAAAACTTTAACTGTCTCAAATTATCACATACACAATAAATAACTAGCAAGGACAATGAATCTCTTTGGTTTCCGAAAGCAAACAATGGAGGCTGTACACCGCACGGCAGATCATGAATTTCTACCTTCCATGTTATCTAAACTCAACGGCCTGTTGATCAATCAATTTTCGGAACGCTGCTCTTCTTGCTGGAACAGTGACGATTTCGGATTCGCGACGATCGACATGACGAGGAAACCCAACGACGGAAAATACAGAAACAAAATCAACGACTTTCTAAACGTTGCAACGTTGTGAGAAACGTTTCTTCATTCTCTGCTAGAATATTTATTTTTTGTCTATCATATCCAAGATTCCGAATTAAGAGATGGAAGTCGTAACCGCTGCCATTATGAAGGTATATGGGGACAAACGTAGGTTTTTGGATCTTTAGATTACACGTGTTACAGATTCCACCGATGTAGTTTCCGGTGAAGTGATTATGGTGAAATACTTTCCGGTTCTCGTCGGTGAAACGTTGATCGCACACCGGACACGTTTCAATGTTATTGTGAGATTGAAGTTCATCGCTGGATAATGGAAGCATTGGTTTCGATTCGCGTAAGAGGCTGCCAATGGTCTCAACCTCTTCAACCATCTTTTCAAAAAAATGTTTGATTACGTCTGGTCCTCGGTAAACATACGGTTCATCTATCCTATCCTGTCGCACGACAACATATCCGAAACTCGAGGCTTCGTGCAACTGATACGGTGTTGTGGAAGAAAGTTCGGGGTCTGGTTCGCAGTACGACAACGGTTTGAGAAAAGACTCAAAATCAGCAATGATGATTGTGGGATGCTCCAAAAATGCCTTATGCATCCTAAATTCTTCGACCTCTTTTGATTTCGGCATCAACATGCGAGTCGGTCTGTTGTCACCGCAATAAATTTTATGTTCGGCAAGTTTCTCGATAGCAATCTGACGTCCGGTGTAATTTCGATAATCGACTTGTTTTTGATCGTCGAACGTGGTCAAACACCTTGGGCAAACTTCGATGTGGTTTGCATGCTTGGTTGATTGACTTCTGACTAAGCGTGATAGTGAACGAATGAGACAGTAATGGTGAACACTGTCGTTTGAAATTAGAAGAAGATTAATCACACGAGCATCATCATCGTCGACATCGCTTATCCTGACGGGATGCACGACATGTTTATCCAACGTATAGGAATACACGTTGATGATTAAGCGTTTTCCTTCTGCATCTCGTGCTCGTGTTTCGAATTTTGATATATCAGATATGGTCATCGGGTATTCGATGCCAGACATTCCACTTTCAAACTCGGACTCGTATTGTTTGTAATGATAAACCCGTTCTGGATTATTTGATCAATGAATCGGGTGAAGTTCCGCCAACACACACCAAAGAAAACACTTGTTATCACTGTTCTGTATATTTAACACAGCCCTCTTGTGTTGAATGTTCGGTGGAAGAGGAACGTAGCTGGAAGCGCGAAGAGGCGAGAATCGGTTCACGTAAACAGTTAACGTGTGAGGACTTCCACACAGAGACCATCCCGACCCTTTAGCCTCAAAATCGTCGTGTTTCTTAACCAGTTCATTTGAAAGATCAGAATAAAATTCGTCCAAATTATCGACGTCCGCCAAATGAAGAGCCTGGTTTTTTGTACGATGATAAAAAATACTTGTTGTACCATCGACTTTTTCGTATTCGGAAAATAGATCAACGTATACTTTTATGGAATTATTTTCCAATTTATTTTTTAGAATATTTATCACGGATGTTTTCGTTTCACGCAAGAAACTAAGAATGTCCCGGCCTGGTTCCGAAGTAAAAGAGAAATCCTGAATATGACGGTTAAATGCAGATCTAATTGGTTTGCGTTCATCCGATAATTTAACTTGTTTGGAAGTAGAAGCTTCGGTTCCTGGATCATCGATTTTTCTTTTCAATGTTCCTTGTTCGGTCGATGGTTTGCAAATTTTCAGGTGTTTACTTAAATTTGTAATGCTAATCATCTTTCCGCATCGAGCACAAGACTTAGAAGGTGACGAACGATTAATTCTCGAACCTGTTTCGCTACATCTTGCCCTGTGTACCGATAAATTGTTCCTTGAGATTAGCTTCCCACAAGTAACACATTCAGTTTTATCATTTTTACGATTGAAACTGGTGGTGGATGCCATTGCTTTCTCCAAAATCACAGAAATCAAAAAGTCTAGTATATAGCGATACAATTTTCAGGTATGTTATTTTATATAGAATTTCTTAAAGTAATTACAAAACTCAAAAATTCAATCTACTGTAAATAGAATTTCAGGTATGTTATTTATATAGAATTTCTTGTGTGCGAATACAAAAACTCAAGAATTCAATCTACTGTGAATACAATTTTCAGGTATGTTATTTTATATAGAATTTCTTGAGGTGATTACAAAACTCAAAAAAATCAATCTACTGTGAATATAATTTTCAGGTATGTTATTTTATATAGAATTTTCTCAGGGCGAATACAAAACTCAAAAATCCGAGACAGTTCAGTTTTAACGTGTTCATATTTGAAAAAAAAATGCAAAATACGCCTTGGAGATTTCAACCAATCCACTTTACTAGATTGGAGAAACTCTAACTATTGTCATTTGGAACCTTTAACCTTTTTTGGTGACGTAGAGTACGCGTAGAGAGGTTGGGTTTAGTGTGTCGGTCGAGTCTCGGTGTCCTCTGTCCACCCATACCAAAATAAACATAGGTCGTCATGGAACAAAAAAAAGTGTACCGAAAATTTTCTAAGTCCAGCGTTAAAAAAATCTTAAATTGCAAATATCTCGAAAATGATAAGAGTTATCGAAAAAATATATCGAAAAGCACCCCCATACGGCATCGTTAGATCCCCCCTGTCGATTTTGGAGGTGTAGAATACGTATACCAAGTTTTGGTTGTCCTGGGGTCAAGGGGTATGAAGTTAGCCCACCCCCTCCCAAAAATTTTGATCACTCGTAACTTTTGAACGAATAGTCGTAGAGAGGTCGGGTTTAGTGCGTCGGTCGAGTCTCGGTGTCCTCTGTCCACCCATACCAAAATAAACATAGGTCGTCATGGAACCAATTTTTTTTTCATCAATCGAAATTTTTTTCCAAGTCCTGCGTTAAAAAAATCTTAGGACAAAAAAAACCTACAAAGACAGAGACATGGACATTACATATAGACATAGACATTACACATAGACATTAGACAACTTAACCTAACTTAACCGGGAACACGAGCCCGGGGACAGGGATAGGACCCCGGGGACAGGGGTCCAGGGACAAGGGGAAAGGGACTCCCGGGAACACGACCCCGGGGACAGGGGGTGGTCACTCCACCGCAGCAGTGGTTGAACGCAGCTAATGATCGAATATTGTTTCCAATGTGCTTTGGATACATACATGAACACCATATATATATATATCAAGAACAACATATACATTACACAACCCCGATCAGAATCCGTAGATTCAACACTTGAGAAGTAAATATACACACTGTTCAAGACTCCTAGACACGCTGAAAAACTTTCGACCACGACCGGGTTCGAACCTATAGGCCACACGTAGAACGAACAATGACAAGAACGAGTGAACGCCTTAACACGCACGGCTACGGAGGAGAACCGAGAGAGGTCGTGTATAATTGTTCTTATATACCCAACAAAACTCAGAAACTGTCATACGCGAGAGCTATATTTTGCAACAACTATAATTACCCAACACTAGCAACAAGAACAAAAAAAATATATCAATTACTTGTATAATATTAATTAGTAACTTTAGATATTAATTATTAGTTTTCAGTTGTAATTAATTTAAAAAAAACAATTAATAACATGTTAGGTGATGATAACCAAGTGCAAAAAGCATTGCATTTTTTTTTACACACAAACAAAGCACCACTTAGTTCACAAAACCTCTAACGGATGGCAGATAGTTACATGCTTCTAGTTAGGATGATGATTTTTGGGTTGTTGGATTGGGGTTGAAGAAGACTATTTGTTGTAGTGACCACAGTATTGTTTTTTTTTTTTGTGTGTTTTCTGTTCTCTTACGAGAATTAATATTGGTTGTCATAGAACCCTCCAATTCATGACTTAGGAAAAATCTGTTTGGTGATTCATCATGTACGCCTATACGTGAGAAAAAGTATGAATAGAACCTATGTTCGGAAATCGAAAATGGCGACCGGAAGTGGGGTTATCTTGGAAACGGTATGACTTAGGAAAAATCTGTTTGGTGATTCATCATGTACGCCTATATGTGAGAAAAAAGTATGAATAGAAGCTATGATCGGAAATCCAAAATAGCGACCGGAAGTGGGGTTATCTTGGAAACAGTAAGACTTAGGAAAAATCTGTTTGCGGATTCATCATGTACACCTATATGTGAGAAAAAGTATGAATAGAACCTATGATCGGAAATCCAAAATGGCGACCGGAAGTGGGATTATCTTGGAAACGGTAAGATTTAGGAAAAATCTGTTTGGTGATTCATCATGTACACCTATATGTGAGAAAAAGTATGAATAGAACCTATGCTCGGAAATCCAAAATGGCGACCGGAAGTGGGGTTATCTTGGAAACGGTAAGACTTAGGAAAAATCTGTTTGCGGATTCATCACGTACGCCTATATGTAAGTAAAATATGAATAGAACCTATGCTCGGAAATCCAAAATGGCGACCGGAAGTGGGGTTATCTTGGAAACAGTAAGACTTAGGAAAAATCTGTTTGCGAATTCGACGACTCCAAGATCAAAAATGTTTATCTCAAGAATGGGAGGAACGAAGTGTTCCCGCGCGAGAATTACAACCTCGACATGACCAAAGATGATTATCTAAAACTTTACGAAGCTTACACCGCTTACAAGCGCGTGACCGAGGGAAACGTCGACATGTACTACACGCCCAGCGAATTCAAAACCCACAGGCCGATGTTCGTCATCAATACCACGAAACGGAAGCAGGTGGTGGTCAACGATCGCACCAACATCAAGGTCGTCTGCGAGTTCCACGACGCGCTGCCTGCCGATACTCTGTGCAGCGTCATCCTGGCCGCCGAGAAGTCCTTCATCCATGACGTGAAGAACGAGAGGGTCACGGAGCAGTTTTAAAAAAAAATCCTAAAAAAATTGCCATATACTAAAAAAAATCAATACATTTTTTTAGGTTATATAAAATATAATGTAAGTTAGTTCGGTGTGTAAATAAAAAAAATAAATAATAGGTTAAGTTATATCACTGAAGATCGTAAAAAAAATCGTAAGATAGGTTAAGTTATATCACGTAAAACCATTAAGGCGAGCCTCACCGAGCCTCACTTCGAGGCGGAACGTGGAGAGAAAGTGAGGTTTTGAGGTTTTGGTGCGGTTTTCTTCGCTGCGAAACATCGTCAGCGCAATAAATGAGGCGCGGAACGTGGAGAGAAAGTGAGTTTTTGAGGTTTTGGTGAATCTCAATTAATGGCGCAGAACTCTCTATTTGGGTCTACTCTAAAGTAGGTCAAAGCACGTAGAGGCAGTTTAGCACGTAATAAAAAAAAAAGGATAGGTTAAGTTATATCACGTAAGATCGTGGTATACCTACCAAGTACGAGTGGGAAAAAAGGGAAATTTTACTAAAACATCGCTAAACGCTAAAACATCAACAAAAAATTGTCAAAATATGTCAAAAACTGATATTCAATTGATAGAAAAAGAGGCTACAAATGCATACCTACTAAGTACGACTTAGAAACAACTAATTAGCACTAGCTAGCACTAGTAAATGGATTTGAAAATAATGGATCGAATTTGCACTGTAATGCTTAACGATATCTTCCTGTAATTAAAGGGCAGTTTGGTTCACGATATGAGCTCACTTCAATGATCTAACTTTATAATGAATGTTAAATATGATGAGCCTAAAACAGAAATTGGCAAAATAATTGTTAGAAATATTTTCATAGTAGAGTGATGATTGCAACGCTACATGGAGTGAGGTTCCTCCAGGTTCGAATCATGGTTTCATGTATGTATTTAATCATTATCTTGGTTCCAATCATCCATTTTATCAAATCATTATTCATCATCATTGTTCCAAGGAGCAGAAGTTGGAGGTAAAATAACAGAAATACATTATGAAATGCAAATTCAGTTCCTACTATATTTTTATTGAATTATTATAGTAGACCAGCCAAGAAGCAAAAAAGCTTAAAAAAACTTTTATCTGCATGGAATGTTAATAATAGGCATCCATGCAAAATCAATCATTATAGGTCTGAGAGAAAAACTAGTCAAGCTTCAAACTCACTGGTATTTCAAGTAAACTATTTAGTACAAACGGCTACTGAAATCCAATCTGATATTGAACCAAATATACGTAGCATAATCAGGACAAATTATGATTTCTATGAAGCTCTGTGTCATCCACAATTAAATTATTGCCCTTGTACTTGCAAGTATGGGAACATTTATCTATACCGGTACTCATTTTGAAATTCTCAGTAAACATACAGACTTGTATTCCATAGACGGTAAGATTTTAGTCTCATAACTGTTAGGGTGTACTTTTACACTTTAAATATATACAGCATCAAGTTATTGGACGAAATGCACTCTCATTATGAGCCGTCCTAAATTATAAAAGGACAAGAAAACAGAAGAGCTTCATACAGTTTACAAAACCGGTTTTCTGACGTGTTTCTGTAAAGGAAGATAACAGAACTGTGTCCGAAACTTGCAACATTCAGGGATCTCACATTACATCTATTCGAATCAAACCTAACTTAGCCTGACCTACTTAATACATATGAATATTTGCGATTAGTTAGTTATTAGGATTATGCCTAACGTAAAATATAACATTCTATTCTGATTTTACATTTACAAAGAATTATCAACTTCGTTTGGAAGTTAAAAAAGTCATGCAGTGTCAAACGATATTCTCACCGATATTACATCAGAAGATATTTCTTCAACATGTAAATAAATTATACATTTTGCCTATATTTCAAACATTTTGCCTTTGATGGATAATATTAAGCAACAAGCAATTAAATATTAAGACTTACCTTCGAGCTTATCCTCTGGTAGCTTGGTTTGATTTTCACTCTTTCGAGAACTTGCATTGATCATATCGTTAGACAACACGGAATGAAATATTGGCAACAGTGTATGCTAAATCTGCACCACGGAGTATATTGCGACGAAACGCCACTTCAAAAGTTTTAATGATAGGCACTACTCTCTGAAGGTACGAAATGTTTTCATTTTTTCACATAGTATTTAAGATGCTTGCGGGAAGAACATGTGATCTTTGTTTCACCACGAAATCTTCCATACTAGTCATAAAAGAAAGAAAATGCACCGGTATTAACAAAACTACCACTTTAGCGCCATCTGTACGCAGCAGTTTGAACATGACGGAGACCTTATATTTTCTGTTATTTACTTAAATCCCTTTAATCGTAACAAAATTATAAGGTTCACATGTTCTAGTGAATAAAACAATCTTTTATATCGGAAAATTTCTTCCTTACCGAATCTATATTAGTTGTACGGTTACCCTTAGAAATTTGAGTCTATGCTTTAGCATGGCTTTAGAACCCCCTTAACGACAGCGGAATTTCCGGAGCCTCAGTGTAGTGCTAGTTCGGGTCGAGGGCCGAGGAGATCAAAGGTCTCTCTCTAAAGTGAATATTAATATTTAAGCAGTAACGGGTATTGGAGCGGTTAATTAAAAAAGAAATAAGCTGCACAGATCAACTGAAAATCAAAGTTTTGAGTTAGTTGTGCCCGGACCAAATTTTCCCAGGATTTTCGAAGAGGAGGATTATGCATACTATTTTTGATGGTCAGTCCTCATTTTGCCATCTTTTCCTCTTTTTTTTTTTTTTTTTTTTTTTTTTTTTTTTTTTTTTTTTTTTTTTTTTTAAAGGAATACTTGGTCAAATTGGGTTATGACCTCACCAAACATCCCTTGGGCACGTCACTGGAGATAAATGAGTAAGCATTTAATCATATTAATCATAAGAAACACTAGATGTGTTGGGAGCGAAAGGGTTTTCACTGTGAATTAATTGTTTCGAACTGTATTCGAGAAGAGTTACTTTGTTTCGTGCCAATATATGACAAGACTGCGGAAGCTGCGACAGCCAATTGTGAACACTTGCGAGTGCTTACGCCTCAATATGAATAATTTGGTGGGTTTCGGCTTTTTAAGAACTGCAAACATGGGAGGACAAGACACAGTAGTGGTGTTCAGGCTCGAATGAGAGAGAAATATTCGAGAAATTTCTGTGTCCAGTTCGCAGCCCACAGTTTGAATCTCTCGTTCTCGAGTGGATTGTCCATCCCGTGCGTGTGTAACAGCTTCGTAAAAACACTCAAAGACGCCATAGATGTTTTGATGCCTGATAAGAAGAAATGGACAAACACACATACTGAGAAACAGAGGAGTTGAATGGTAAAAAATGTTCTGATTTCACGTTCTGAATAATTTGCCAGTCTTGAACGGTGGCGATGATTTTGGGGATAAAATGCTTCCGCCCAAAGAATGGACTTGGAAATTCTATTTTTGTCTTTTCTGTCGAAAGTTAGGGAGGGTCACGTGAACCGCTGAACCAATCGGCTTTGACCAGTTGCCGTGACGAGGAGGAATTCTCCTGGTATTCTGCGTTCCCAAGTGTATGCCTGACAGCAAAAGTTCGGCGTTATTGTGCGGTTTGTTTGTGTTTTTTTTTTCGTATCAGTTATTTTTATACTGAAAGATGATTAGCCTAACGCGAATACACCGGCGAAATCGGAAGAATCCTCTGCGTGGCCAGACTCGTGAATTAGTATGTGCAGTGCGAGATTATTTTGAAAATGAAAGAGATAATAATGACCCTTTGATTCCGTTTAAAAAAAGTGATTGGGAGAACAGCAGCTGCTCTGGCAATTATCAGAACGTCCGTGATGTCCATCGGGAAGGAAAAGTCCTGCTTAATGGAGACAGACGCATCATAACATTCTATAGTACCACTGGAGTAAGCAGGATTGTATTTCGGAGGGTTGGAATTGTAAATGTGGATGTTACAAAACTGCATTTTTCCCCGTGGGGCGGAATAAGTAATAAAACATTTCATAATTATTAGAGTTGAACGGATATCCACACCCATGCTGATTCTCTTACCTATCTCACCGATACCCTTGTTTGAAAATGACGCGTATTAATTAAAAGCTGTTCAAAATATTGACTAACATTAGTGTGTAAGTAAATACTTCCAATTGTGTGTATCAATTTATTAGGGTTGTGCTTTAAACGTAAGAATTACATCAAAATCTGAAAATACTATTACGTAATCGCAAAATACAATTTTCCATACAACATTGGTTCAAAATAACGGAAACTTGGAATTATGCATCAATTCAAGGACACACTGAAAGTGCTTGCTGCATATTTGTAAGCCTCGCGAAAGATTAAAATGTTGGAAAAATATCGGCCGGTGTCGGTAAATTTAATCCAACCGATATCTTCCGATACTGATACCACGGTTAAAAGTGGTTTAAAGACAAAAATGATATTTGGGAGGTTGATTTAAGAGGTTCTTCAGTTACCAATTTGGTTTTCCTGATTTTTTTTTATATACTTTTAGTTGAAACTTTTGAATTTCTCAAAATTTCGGTAGGGAACTGCAGCCCCATGAGTCCCCCCTCGATCCAACCACCCATTCTATATCGCATAAATTCTGAATTCAACCTAAATTTCAGGATCTTACTAAACATGCTGTAGATACTCTTGTGAGGATATCAGTAAAACACATAATGTTTGTTCACTTCCAATCAATTTACAATTCACTATTTGATATCGCTGTGTAGACAACAATAAAATTAATATAAACTATAAAGGATGGATAATAGTGAGTAATCTGAACTCGAGGTGCATTTTTAACTGGCGAGCAAAACGAAATATGCCACGACAAGTAACTGGACCCTAAACCTTGATTGCAGTGAGATGTTCATACGAACAGTCTCCACAATACCCTAGAAAGAATTCTAACCCTCCGCAATAATTCTGAGTATTCAGCTCATCGTCCGCCCCCTTCCCCCCACCCTCGAGAGAGTCCACCTCCAAAAAGGCCAAGCACGGCGAAGCCGGTTGCCGCGGTGAAGCAAGTGAATCCGTGGGTCTCCGCCTCCCTGCCTCTGCCTAAAATGCGAGCGAGCGAAGGGTGCATGTTGACAGGAAAAGATGTCCTGTACGACTGGACAAAAAAAATCAGAATCTCAGACGTTTGGCAACACCGCTTTCCCCCCTTTCACACTAGCACAAGTGGAGACAAAAAGTATGGGGTTCCTCAGGTCCAAACTCTAGCCGGAGCGACTTTTTTTTTTAGCTGCACCCCATTTTTTTGCCTTCACACTATGGCATCTTAATGCTAAAGGTCCCGGATTCGATTCCCGGCCGGTTCAAGTCCGGAAACTTTCCTAACGTTGGAAGCGGCTCCGGCGCCATACCAGCGTCGAATGACATGTGTACCTGGGGGAAACCCTGGGGGATAAAGGCGGCCAGGGGCGTGATGCTGATCACATCACACCCCCAATGACGACCGGATCAAGAAAGTGTGGGGCGTTGCTCCCACACCCCCTATACGCCTTCATGGCGTGCTAAGCACAGGGGTGCACTTTACTTTACTTTTTTTACTTTGTCTATCAATAGAAAGTACATTTTTCTTGCACCCCCCACCCACCCGAACTCGTGATTCAGCATCTCTCTACAATTGCACTGCGTTTGGTACCGACAATCCTACAGTTCTGTGCTGTGTGTGTTCCAATTATATGTGCGTGTTCTTCCTATGCCAGATTTACGTGGTTTCGGGGTCAGACCCCTACTTCAATTTCTCCTTATCTTGACATTTGAGGGAGGGGGGGGGGGAGTTTGCCCCCTAAAACCGTTTTTGAGCTGAAACAAAAAAAACACGTATTTCTTCCTTTGGGCCCCTCTATGCACCTGCCCAGTTTCATGGAAATCGGAGGGGGATACTCAGATAACCTCCCTTGTAAGTCTATAATTCTGAGTATTGTAAACATCAGGGCCGGATTAAGGTGGATGCTATTGATGCTGCAGCATTAGGCCAATTCCTGAAATAGGTCCAGATGAAAACAGACGAGAATTTTCCGAAAGCTGAACAGTTTTCTTTTGCTATATTAACCTGAAAATAAATCTTAGAATGAAATTTGGAGTCCCAATTTCGGAAGCTTAGACACAGCGTTACTTATTATACAGTTACTATTATTCTTTGCGCTGTGACGTAACTATAACGTCGTTGTGTTTATTGTTCACCGAAGATTTCAAGTTAATGCTATCAATTTTACGTTAAACAGTTTACATAGTAATTTAGCTGCGTTTTTTGCAATATCTTGGCGATTGTTGCCACTTTATTATTGTTCGGTAAGTGCGACGTAGTAAATTTTTCACCTTGAAAGTTGGTTGTGCAGAAAAAATCGACGGTATGCAGCATCAGGCCCAATTTCGTCTTAATCCGGCCCTGGTTTACATTTTTACTAAAGAGTTTCAAAAGACGATGTGCATGAACTACGGGAGTGAATGGGACGTTGGGCTACAAATGGCTCTCACATGACATTCAGAACGAGATCGTTAATATATTAGGGAGATCTGTTTTGCGCTCCGTGGTAGCAGATATCAAAAGTCGGGAATGTGAACAACTGACATTCTGCATTCGAACTGTGAATGAAAATTTTGATATTTTTTAGGAATTCATGGGCTTTTACGAGATTCCGAACACTGAGGGCAGAACTTAAAAAAAGGGAGGTAGTGAGTCATTCATTGATTTATTTCAGTGATCAGAGGCCTCCCCCCCAATAATTTTGACAAGTCGGTGCCCCTGTTTGGCGCCCATGGCCGACTCCCGCCGCCCCCTAACTACGGCTCTGAACTTGACGAGACTGAGAAAAGCAGGCATTGCAAGCGAAGCGAGCAAAAAAAATTTACGAAATGTACTTTTATTTGTAGAAAATTTGAAATAGAAGGGAGCAATTGCTCCTCTGTGCCCCCTGCAGGTTCCCTTGGCCATCAATGTTTGCCCCTCCTAGAATTGACTTCCGTCGAAGGTTGGGGGCATTTAGGATTATTATTAGACATAGGCGCCGACTCCATGGGGCTTGGGGTGCTCGAGCCCCCCCCCCCAATGTTTACGATGTGGGGGCAGAGCCCCCCAAATCATTTTGCTTAAGAGGATATAATGTATTATTTTGCTTCTCTTGTAAAGTTTACTCTGATTTGTGCCACATGAACTTAACTTTAAATACACATTTGAAATGTTCTAGACCATCAATTTGGGGGATGAGACCGCTAAATCATTAACTTTGGAGAGCTATGACCGGAGACAGCAAAACACATGACTTAATACTAAGTATATAATTATTATTTAATATTATACATATATTAATCAGAGACATAATGAATTTAGCCAACGACTTGTTAAAGACTGTTTGGGAATCCCCTAAAAGAATGCAAATATTTAGGAATATTATTGATGTGAATGAGAAGGCTGGCCAAACTGGACTGCGACCACTTTGCCCTCGTCGGTGGACGTTGAGAGCCTCCAGTATGCAACAGATCCTAAGCAACTATGTAAACCTTCTCAATTTTTTTGAGAAATTTTCTGAAGAAGATTCTACTGACGCAGTATCAAAATGTGCTCGATACTTGGAGACAATGCTTCAAATTTTTCTTTCTCTCCCTCTACTGCCATCTGATGGGTCCAATAGAAGAGGTAAACTGTAAGATTCAGTTTCCACGCATGGGTGCTACAGAAGTGGAATCAAAACTAAAATACTTTACTAACATCTTTCAAGAAAAGCGAATGGGTTTTGAACAGTTCTGGCAGAAATTCACAGAGGGCAAACCCAGCCTCGTTGATGAGCCAGAATTGCCCCGGCAACATCACGTCCCAAAGAGACTTGAAAATCCTGATGCTGCCAAAACTCACAAGTTCTACACTCCAAAATAGCATTATAAATCAATATACACTGACATGTGTGACACAGCAAAATCATGTGTTAAACAAGGACATGAATCTACAGGAGTACAAAAAGTAACAGCCGTAGAGAAAGAATGCATCTCAGCTGTGAACAGTTGCACAACAAACTTTCAGCAAACGCGAGAATTCTTTCGCCAAGATTTGGATGCCGATAGGCTCTCCTTACACATGTCCATGCTTGGTGATATCGCCAAACAGAAGAAAGTGGTTCTAACTACCATGCGTGACATAAGGAAGTTTCTTTTGGAAGACAGCACCCTCCAGGAGCTTCTGTGCCAGTGACGACAGCCACAGACGAAAGGTCATTCAGTGCTATTCGCCGACTAAAGACATATTTGAGATCTACAATAGGCCAGAAGAGACTAAGCAGCTTAGCGGTACTCCACATACATCAAACTGTGCTTGATAATTTTGACATGAGACCGCTCGTTAATGAGTTCATAAAAAAATAACCCAGAGCGTGGAGCAACTTTTGCTTTATTTTTAAATCATGTTCATATGTTTTTGTTGTGAATGTCACTTTATATCTTAGTGTACATGATATTTTTTTATTATTGCAAAATTCAATTAAAAAAGTAAAATATTGTAGCAATAACAAAAAAGTACATATATTTTCCTGCGAATTGTGTTAGCATTTATGTAAATAATTAAGTAAAACTGTTAAATATTGTAAATATTGGTAATTTTATGGGTACGTCAACACTAAGACTATTTTCAACCCGTCACATGTCTGTTGCGGACATTAAAACACGCCCATGCCCTCGCCGGAACTCGAACCTGAGACCTCTGGATCAAAGCGAGTTGAGTCAACCATCCAAGACGCTCGGCTACCGAGGCCGGCATAAAACTGTTAGGTTGGCCTCGTAATGTAAATACATACATTTCAATAAAAATGTTAATTATCTAAAGAACAAATGAGCAGACACAAAAGACATAAGGATACTTTGAAACATTTTCTAAACGTTTTTCATGTTACATTTCATTTGCATGAGGAATATAATAGCTGCTTTAAAACTCCTATACGAAGACGTAATTTTTATTTTTAAGAAAGGAAGGGAGGGAGTCATTCATTCATTTATTTCAGTGATCAGAGCCCCCCCCAATAATTTTGAGAAGTCGGCGCCCCTGTTATTAGAAGAATGCTAAGGGATCTTATAAAGCCACCAATGGACACTGACTGATCACTAATCGATTGTATTAACTGTCACACTTACCTCTGAACTCATTAACCGATTCTGTTGTACAGATCAACCTGGAAATTGAAGCCGCGTATTTTAACCTCATTGTATTCTAGAACGTTCCGCAGATAAAACGATTCATTAATGTTGCCTGTAGTGCCGCCTCTTATTCAAGAACTAAATAGTTCCAGTTCGGGTACAAAGCTGAAGACATTTGTTAAAGTAATCGCTACAACTTCACATTATGTGTTACAGACGTAATTGCATACATAGCATGATGAAATCACGATAAAACAAAGACCGAGTCTGCTGCCACGCGCATCTTTTTTGAGGTTCCAGCAGAAAAAGATCGTGGCAGCAGACACTACCTTGTTTTTTTTTTGGAAGCGATGATCACTTTATTCCAGGCGATTTTCTTCTGTTATTATTGCACGTGGCAAGAGCACAAACAGGGTGATTTGTACTCATTCTGCCGGCATTCAAGAAAAGGTGTGTATAGACCGTGTTAAAAATGTAAACATAAACATTGGTGAGGTCTTGCCCGGTCCCCCCGGAACTTCCGGTTTAGGCCAGTCCCCGTTGTTGCCAGTGCAGATTCACCGGCATACGAAGTAAGAAATGAGCGCTTGTTTTCATCAGTTGTGCGACGATAGTCAAGAAAGGTATTTTTTAAAGTTCTACTATGAAGGACTGGACGTCTAGAATCTATCGGATGATCAACTGCAGAGCAGATTATTAAAATATGACGTGTCTTTGTGGCCGCCAGTTGTATAGCACACTACGTACATACAAGTATATCATGTACAGTGGGATCCATGAGTATTACCGTGCAAATAATCCATCACCATGTTCGTGCACTTTATTTGACGCAATAAGAGCTTCAAGAATTAAAAGAAAACTCAAAACAAGCTGTTGACAACTTCTGCACCAGCATACTTAAAAATCCATCGCTTAAAAACACACAGGATGTAAGATAAAAATTAATGAAAATAGTCATGGACAATTTGCACGGTAATACTCATGGATCCCACTGTACACGAACGTTTAGATATATTCAATTATTAATTTGTAAATGGAAAAGTGAGGGAATAGATAATTCTATAAAACTAGTAATATTATTATATTAATCTTTGCCAACAAATCTCCAGAAGTAATGACACATAACAAATGCTAGTAAATATTTGTGCTTTCAACGTCGCCTGTCCGCCTGAGGGATTTAGGGAAAACCAATGATATTGCATACCACTTTCACTTGCACGAATTTACTTCAAGCAACAAGGGAGTTTTCAGACTGAAGCGACAAGCGATATCGGGATTTCGCACAGAAGTATCGATCAAAAGCAAACCATTCACCAGTCACGCTTGCACAAATAACAGGCCGGGGCAACACAATGCACGGTACTGATAAAACGGCCCAGTCCGAGCGACACCTGCAATTTGTGGTTCGGAATGTGTTGTTTATTTTGTAATGTTGGTTTCCAAGAGAGACGTATAGCTGCAGTCTGAAAGCACCACGAGAAAATGCACGTCTCGCTTGGACTGGACTGTTGTTTTCTCAGTACCATACATCGTGTCGCCTCGCTCTGCTGTACTCGTATGCAAGGTTAATTGTTTCCTTTAGAGTAAAGGGGCTGTTGCTTGTCGTTTCGGTGTGTAATCTCCGTGCCACTTAAAATAAAGTGAATCCTCAGTGATCAATGAAATTTTTCGAACCGAAGCGACACGACAAGCTGCACGCGACGCTCAGATTCCCAATGGCGTGTATTGTGCCGCCCGAGATTTCCCATGAGCGGTAAATGATTATTTATTGACTAAATGGGCCTGTGTCGCTTGTCACTTCGGTACGAACCACTGCTGTGTCGCTTAGGTTTGAAACCTCACTAAGAGGCGTGCTTTTCACCACAACACAATACGCAGATAAACGATCAACATGCTTGTAACAAAATGCAAGTCGTAAAAATCCTTTCCAGGTACCAATCCTTTCTCGTTCTGCTTGTATCAACAGGTTTCGTCTCTCAACGTCGTTCGGAAACCTACGAAGTGATACTTGACTCAATAAATTTGTTCCCGATTGAACTGTGCAACCATATGCTACACAGCTGACACCCTATTTCCTTGTAAAAGAATCTCCACTTTGCCCTTTCATATTAACGTCCATAGCATCGTAAGCGTAACCGGATGTTCGAGGAGGACCAGACGAGTGCGCATGCTCCGCAGTAGCTCCGCCTTTAACACCGTCTATAAGTAAAAAATCGACCCATTTATCTCAAGCTTCCGTATATGCTAACGAAACAAGTTACATTCTGTCCTCTTAATGACGTCATAGCGCGCACAGGATCATGAGAAAAATCTCGGAACCTCGGGAATAGCCTACCTAATAAAGATACCTTGCTCTTTTCCACGTAAATTTTGACATCAGTCACTCAGGCCAAGGAACAGGGGTGCCGACTTTTCAAAATTATTGGGGGGGCTCTGATCACTGAAATAAATTAAGGAATGACTCACTCCCTCCCTTTTTTAAGTTTTGGCCTCAGTGTTCGGAATCTCGTAAAAGCCATGAATTCCTCAAAAATATTAATATTTTCATTTACAGTTCGAATGCAAAATGTCAATTGTTCACGGATGAATAAGTCACACGTTTCGTCAACCATAATAGCAAAATATTCCAGACTTTTAATATCTGCTACCATTGAGCGCAAAAGAGATCTCCCCAGTGGCGGCGATTGGGTGCCAAAACTAGGGATTAGATAAGGTTTAGCATAGTACGGGGGTAAGTGTGGCAAAAAGTTGGGGGGTGGGGGCAACTGCCCCCACGCCCCCCTCTAATCGCCGCCACTGGATCTCCCTAATATATCAATGATCTCGTTCTGAATGTCATGTGACAGCTATTTGCAGTGGCGTAGCATGGACATTTCGGGTGGGAACGCCAAGTCCGAAGGAAGAGTCGGCCCTTTCTTGCTTAATAATTTACTAATGGTATTAGTCGCCACAGGTATTATTTGCCTGAAGTAAGCTGGGTTTTCAATAAAACATCATCATTGCATGTTTTAGCTAGAAAATTAGATGCCTCACTATGCCACAGATGTTTTGAACTCTGGTGTTCTATACCTTTTTTTATATCTTTCTGCATGACGCAAGTCATTAAAAACCTACCTGAATCACAAGCGCCTCTGCACAACAGTAGACGTCATTGTTGTGGGCGATCCAACTACTGATTGATTTGGTTTATTTTACTTCGCTTTTCTACCACTTTTGGTTAATTGCGAATATGAATATGAGTGATGATATTGATGAAGGGACACTGACAAAGAACACCCGTGCTCACGCCGGGATTCGAACCAGGGACCTCTGTCGTCTTGGCGCACTGTGAAAAGCAGAGTGGATGATCCAAATGTCATACACTCTACTGACGTAACAGTGCCGATTAGTAATTCAGACCACTGTTTATTACATCTTGAGAATGCTGATAAACATTTTAAAATAATTTTCTCCAGAGACCATTCGATGTTAAGAGTTTTCAAATGAATGCTAAACATTTCCATTGACACAATATTAAGTAGTTAGATAATAACGGAAAAATACAATAAAAAATAATAGTTTTGCGGGTTAAGTGGTAGAGCAGCCACAGGCTGAATTTCTATCACGAGGACTTCACCAACTTATTTGACAAAAACTGTGTTGATCTTTTAGTTTCTAATACACATCGCTGTTCGTGCGATAAATTATACAATGCAGTAGCCATTAAGAAGCTGTATATTTGAGATTGGTAAAGTTACGTCAGTCAATATTGCGTATTGTAGCATCACACACCACGAGTTGCATGAGCGCGATGAGCGAAGAACCGGGTAGGAATTCTGCCGCTGTCGTCTGCTTCAGAAGGCAGGAAGGGTCACATGAACCAATCACGGTAGACCTCTCGTACGCTGGCGTAAGAGAGCCCATTTACGCGCGTGCTGTAGAAATGGAAGCTTTCCCTCCATAAAGACAGCAAGGAATATAGATGTCGTGTACGCCGAACCTGCTCGGCGTCCGGCCGGGAAAGGCATTGGAAAGAGATGCTAGAACGAGTGTTGAGAGTGGAGCGTTGCAAGCGGATCGCGAAAAATAGCCATTATAATGCCATGAAGGTCAAACATATATGAAATTAGTCACGTTTTACTTTATAATCACAGCCTTTAAGCATTTTTGAAATTTTAAATCTGGGAACGCCAGGTGCCACTGGCTATTTGTAGCCCGAACGTCCCATCCACTCTCCTAGTTCTTGCACATCTTCTTTTGAAACTCTTTTTAGTAAAAATGTTAACAATACTCATAGTTATACAGGGTGTCGCAAAACTCTTTCAACAACGCTTGGGTGCTGGTAGATATCATAAAAACAAGTAACTTTTCCCTATAAAGTTTGAAACGTACTTTGGTCAAAAGAACATGATTTAACTACCAGAGCACTAATAATAAGTTCACATGAAAGACTCGAAAGCATACACGTGATGCCTCTCAGGGTATGGGGTAATATCTCTCTTCGTTCGTTGGTCAAAACAAATCAAAGTCAAGTGTTCGCTAAGAGAAAAGAATTATATTTTACGTCTTAGCAAAATAAATACTTATGTGCATAAAATCCACTTCAGTCAAAGAAATAACAGCTTCTTACAATTCAACTTAACCACTCTTTTAAAACTCGAAGCCCGAACTCTTAAGTGAAGACAAAAGACACTCGTAATTCCCATGGCAACAGCTCTTAACAAGAAAATTATATACAGGTTAGTCACTATCCTGACATTATCAGTGATAGGTAAATTACAGTAATTGATATTACAAAAACAATAAACATTTGCACAAGAAAAGATAATTAATAACAATAGATATTAACAATAAATATTTGTGCAATGGGAAAGGACGTGTCAATTGCCCCCTCCGAAGAAAAATCAAAATCGACGACGAACTGGAAAACTTTCAACAGTCTAGGAGATTTTGGATTCAGTCACCGACGATTTTCCTCTTCATCTCAGGAGAACAGCTGAATTTCTTGAGGTTGTCAAAATTAACCCTCTTCACTTCTTTCCTTGTTCTGGGGTCCAACAGAAAAGCAGTGTTATATTTTAATTGACTAGCTGCGAAAGGGCCGGTCCATGAATAGAATAACTTGGAAATAGTTTTGTTGACTGCAGAACTGAGCCGATGACATCTTAGTAACACAAGATCGCCTTCCTCTAAGTTCAGAGCATGCAACTTCTGTTTTAATTTCCTCCTTAGAAGAGTGTATCGCTCCCTTAACTGTGCCTGTATAATTTTATCTTCCCATTCTTCATCCTTCTCCTTCACCTCAGGCCATGGAAAATTTCTCAGCACGTGAGATGAAACTGGATGCTTGAAGAAATATTCAACTTTTTGTACAGCATGGGACTTCTGATACATCATAAATAAACGATGACACTTCATACAAATAAGAAAACCAGATCAAATGAACATTCAGCAGCCTATTCAAATATGCTCTCGTTCTACAACATGTCGTAACCACGAACTCATAGAAAACGTTTCAAGAGCCAGGCCTTTCCAAAGACACCTTCCTATGGATCGTGAAGATTTCAACCTAAATAGGTTCTTCGTTCCATTTTCAAGTATTTTACTAGAATCAATCTTTTTCTTCATATCTTCTGGTGAAGGAATCCATTTCCAATGGCTAGCTAAAATTTCCGGACCTTCATTTACTTGTCTACGGAATTATTCTCTTCTAGCTCCTTTTTAAATCGACACTCCATCCACCATTAAATATACTTTTCATAGTTTAAGACTGAACTCAGTTTTATACTTTCGCAGAAACGATTAACCAACAGCAGATTTTATGGTAAATCTTTAAGAATTAAGATTTCCATTAGAATGGTGCTTTCAGTAGTTTCGAGCACTGAGTTACGCTTGCCTACAAATTCTGAATTCTATTTCTAGCTCACTGAATTATTACACTGAACGGCTTGCCTTAATTTACATCTAAATTCCTTTTCCTCGTGATTTATTACAAGTATGAGTTTCTTATCTTCATCTCCAGAATGGGAAAAGTCTTTTGCTACCCCCAGTTTCACCCGAGGCTGCCTAACATAAGGGGACGTTTCTATGCTAGGCGAGGGGTAAAATCCCGCACCTGGTCAAGATTAGATCCGGTATCCCAACAGAAGTTCCTCGTTACTGCCACACTACGCTGTTGCTCAACGCTGGGATATGGTTCAACAATGTCTGTCTGAACGCCACTGCTCGTCATTTGAGTCCCTGGAGCATTATTGCTATCTCTCGGTGGAGATAAACGTTGTTGACTTGGCGAAGAAAACCCGCTGTTAGGATACGGTCTATCGTAAGGATTACCTCTGGAAGCTGGATATTCTCGTCGTGATCTAAACTGACGCTGTTGACGGTAATTATTTCAATTTCTAGGGAATGGACTCTCAGCTGGGTTACTCCTATTTTGTTGCTGAACTAAGCGAATTCTAGACGTTCTTTGAACATCTCTGCTGTTTTGTTGAGAGCTAGTTTCTCGTCTCCATGTAGACCGCCAAGCATCTTGTTCCTCTGCTTGCTCATATCTCTTAACAAAATCCGCTAAGAGATCCACGGTGTTCGGAGCAAGAGCCAAGCACAATTGCTTTACTCTAAAAGGTAGCTGTCCGATGATTAGGTTAACTACTTCCTGCTCGGTGTAATGATTACTCAGATTCCTATAGGCAGAGTACACAGACCAAACATATTCCTCCACATTGTTATCATTCTGCTTATTGTACCGCCTAGTCCTCACAGATGCCAATTCTCTCTCTTTCGCTTCTGTTGAAGCAAAACGCTTCTTGAACTCTCTGCAGAAATCAGAGTAAGTGCGGAAATCGTTCTTATGCGAATAAAACCAGTGATAGGCCTTTCCAGTTAACAAACGTGGAATGATTTCAAGCCTATAATGTTGAGGAATCTGTAGAATTTCAAAGTTTGTATTCAATTCCTTTAAATATATTTCAGCTGAAGTAGCGATAATATTGCAGTCGAACTTTCTCATAGAATTGATGTCTGCCATTCTAGGAGTTACCCCAGTGTGTAACATGCGTGAAGCAGGCTCTCTTCTGTTTCTTCTGCTGCGAGCAGTTGATTCACTGTCTGAGGAGCTGGATTCGTTCATCTTGTACCTCTTTTTCCGTGAGGTTTTTCCTTGTAGGTTTGAAGCTTCATCTGAACAGATGGGATAAAATGTCGATCTTCCAGAACCTTCATCAACACGGTGGATTTTAGGATGATCAGAGTTCGTCTGGATCTGTAACCTATTCAGCTGATCAGAAATATGAACAATTTCACTACAGATATGACCAACATCTGAGGAAAATTTGTCTTGTTTAGTTTCAACTGTTTTCCTCCATTCTTCGTCAGCTTTTCGGTATCCCTCGGTTTCATTTATATTCTCAGCAAGTTTCTCTGCCACTTTGTGATTAATTGTATCTTCTAACTTGTCTGTGATAACAGTTACCTGGTGATTCACATTTTCAAACACTTCCTTTCTGAAACTGCTCTGTTCTTCAGCGATTTCCTTACGAAAGTTACCCTGAGATTGTTCAACCTCTTCTCTCAACAGGGCAATTTCTTTTTGCACATTTGATTCCACTTGTAGAGAGTTTGCTTCACATGTCTGACGAAAGTTAACGATCTCTATTTGAATGCTTTCTTTTATCTTCTGTTGATTTTCTTCCATTTTTACAGTCAAATTGTCCAGTCTCTGTCCCATCTCCAAAGCAGATTCTGTGAGTTTCGAATAACTCTGTGAAAACTTCTCTTCTAAGCGCCGTTCTGATTCCACCAGATTTCTACCACTTTCCTCTAACTTTAAGTTCAAACTGCGTTCCAACATGGCTACATTCTCCTGAAACTTAGCTTCCAGATTGCTGGAACTTTCTCTAATGTTTTCCTGAATTTTTGTTTCCATAGCCCTTGTACTTTCCTCCAACATAATCCGTATTGAAGAAAGCAGGTCTGCTGTAACTGGAACTGACTACACTGGAGATTCATTTTCTTCAGCCGACGATTTACTTGCACTTCTCAACATCTTCTTATCCATATTCTTCTAGCACAGAATTTCCATCACAATCACAAATCAATTACACTTCACGAACACACAAAAATGAACACCACTAACGAAACAACAGATTTCGGGCCCCGCGTTGTTGCGCCAAAATATTGAAACGTA
Source organism: Lepisma saccharinum (assembly GCF_977018435.1). Lineage (NCBI taxonomy): Eukaryota > Metazoa > Arthropoda > Insecta > Zygentoma > Lepismatidae > Lepisma > Lepisma saccharinum. Next base: position 18,044 of record NW_028143472.1, on the reverse strand, counting down.
CTTTGGTCAAAAGAACATGATTTAACTACCAGAGCACTAATAATAAGTTCACATGAAAGACTCGAAAGCATACACGTGATGCCTCTCAGGGTATGGGGTAATATCTCTCTTCGTTCGTTGGTCAAAACAAATCAAAGTCAAGTGTTCGCTAAGAGAAAAGAATTATATTTTACGTCTTAGCAAAATAAATACTTATGTGCATAAAATCCACTTCAGTCAAAGAAATAACAGCTTCTTACAATTCAACTTAACCACTCTTTTAAAACTCGTAGCCCGATCTCTTAAGTGAAGACAAAAGACACTCGTAATTCCCATGGCAACAGCTCTTAACAAGATAATTATATACAGGTTAGTCACTATCCTGACATTATCAGTGATAGGTAAATTACAGTAATTGATATTACAAAACAATAAACATTTGCACAAGAAAAGATAATTAATAACAATAGATATTAACAATAAATATTTGTGCAATGGGAAAGGACGTGTCAATATGTTAACAATACTCATAGTTATACAGGGTGTCGCAAAACTCTTTCAACAACGCTTGGGTGCTGGTAGATATCATAAAAACAAGTAACTTTTCCCTATAAAGTTTACCTCGAAAGCGCTTAGTTTCTGCGCTATAAGCGCTTAAAATCTATCCTGTACGTATGCAACCCAACACAGCAAACGCTTGCTCTGACATAACTACCAGGGGCGCGTGGCAGGGTTGCTACTAGCGTTCCTCGCTAAGGGAGACGACTTGAAAACAACAACTTGGGAGTCTTGCCTAAGCAAAATCCAAAACTTTAATGATACTTGAGATGTAAGAAGCATTGATAGTATTTATAAACTGACCAAGGAAAATAATGGACAGACTGAAATTCAAGATTACTCATTCTAAAATCTTTGCGCCCGACCCTGTGGCCGAGTGGTTAGCACATCGCGCTCCGAAGCCAAGGGTCCCGGGTTCGAATCCCGGTCGGGCTTGGTTGTTTGTGAATGTCCATTCATCAATTTCATCATTTCATCACTCACCCCCATCTTCGCAAATTAGCCAAGAGGCACAAAACGCGAAGTAAAATAAACTAAATCAATCAATCAATCAATCAATAAAATATTTGCATGACTAATTGATTGATTTGGTTTATTTTAATTCGCTTTTCTGCCACCTTTGGCTAATCGCGAAGATCAAGATGATATGATGAAATAACAAATGACACCAGTGTCTAGATCAGGATTGAAACCCGGGACACCTGGCGCCGTAGCGAGCTGAGCTAACCACGTTACCACGGAGTGTTTCGTGTATCATGCAATATCAACAATTGCAAGGGACGCGTAAGGTAGGGGAAATCCACGAACGAACAAATGTATACATGATGTGTTTGCTGCCTCGTTTCGAACACGCAGACTGTAATGTTATTACAATTTATTTGAAAATGATTCCTATCTGTGCTAGCGTTATTGCTAATCGTGTTCGTCTGATAAGGAAGTAATTTCAAGGCTCTTTTAATTTAATGATTGATTGATTCATTCATTGATTGATTTGCTTTATTTTACTTCGCTTTTGTGCCACTTTTGGCTAATTTACGAAGATGGGGATGAGTGATGATATGATGAAATTGATGAATGGATACTCACAAACATCCATACCCAAACCGGGATTCGAATCCAAGACCCCTGGCAACGTAGCGCGTTGTTCTAACCACTCCGCCACAGGTGGACGTCTTTCAATTTAATGAAAAACGTCGTTTTAAATTCATACATTAAAACTAGTGCTTATTAAAGACCAAAGCCAAGAAATGCATACTTATACCAAGCGCAGAACTGTAAAGGGCACTCGTATTGCACATTTGCGTATTATTTACATTTGTTCGTTCGTGGATTTACCCTACCTCACGTGTCCCTTGCAATTCTTGATATTGCATGATACACGAAACACTCCGTGGTGACGTGGATTGCACAGCTCGCTATGGCGCCAGGTGTCGTCGGGTTTAAATCCTGGTTTAGACATTGGTATCATTTCTTATTTCATCATATCATCTTCATCTTCGCGATTAGTCAAAGGTGGTAGAAAAGCGAATTAAAATAAACCAAATCAATCAATCAATCATGGAGATATTTCAGAATGAGTAATCTTGAATTTCAGTCTGCCCATTACTTTTCTTGGTCAGTTTATAAATACTGTCAATGCTTCTTACAACATCTCAAGTATCATTAAAGTTTTGGATTTTGCTCAGGCAAGACTCCCAAGTTGTTGTTTTAGTGATCTCTCCTAGCGAGGAACGCTAGTGGCAACCCTGCCACGCGCCCCTGGTAGTTATGTCAGAGCAAGCGTTTGCTGTGTTGGGTTGCATACGTACAGGATAGATTTTAAGCGCTTATAGCGCAGAAACTAAGCGCTTTCGAAGTAAACTTTATAGGGAAAAGTTACTTGTATTTATGATATCTACCAGCACCCAAGCGTTGTTGAAAGAGTTTTGCGACACCCTGTATAGGTACTTAGTATATACGTAGTAATAAGTCATGTGTTTTGCTGTCTCTGATCATAGCCCCCCCCCCCAAAGTTGATGGTCTAGAACATTTCCTGTAACTTTTACCTAATTGGAAGGCAAATTTGATGCTCATTCTTACTGCTGACACGTGCGTGGCAGCAGACTCGGCCAATATTTTAAGACGGGTTCTTCAATTCTTTATATTTTGGTGTTACCTGCGGCTACATATTATTCTGCTGCAAATGGTTAATAGAACCAAGATATGGACAAATGGACATGAACTTAACTTTAAATACACATTTTCATATCCTCTTATATCGCCCCTACATTGAAATATGAAGTTGCGTATGGGTAAATAAATACAATTTTACGTATTAAATATTTCGCTACCACATCAATACTTATTATCCTTTATACTTTATACCTTCAAATTTTCACAGATGTTTGTTATTAATAATTTGTTCATTATAATTTATATATCTAGTATACATAGGATGTCGCTGTTGTTATATGACGTCGCTTTTCTACGTATTTAGGGTAACCGCAACAATAAAAATGAATGATGAAATGATAAATTTGATGGGAGCGTAGGCTAGATGAGTGTGGCAAGCACTGGCGTACGCAGGGGGGCTTAAGGGGCTGCAGCCCGCCGAAATTCTTAGAAAATAAAAAAATCAAATGAAGACAGTAATGAAGTAAAAAAAACAACTTTAAAATGACCCCCAATAACTATTTTTGTGTTTGAATAACTTTTAAAACGAAGGATTAAAATGGTAATTGGAGCTCGTATCTAATGAAAATAGAACAGCGACAACGGGATATCAGCGAAATTGATTTTCGGCGATACATTCTATGAACCAATCTCATTCTGTTCAGTAAAGGTTAGATTCATGGCACTGAACCCGCGTACAATTTGAATTGAATTAACGAATTAACATAATCCTTGAGTGAGGTGGAAATGGGTTTTGGATATTTTTTTGTGTAGATGTGAAAATCTTTAACTAGTGATGCAAACATGCTTTCGCTTACATTAAAGTTTACACTATGGTAAAATTGCAGAAATATTCTACCTAAACTGATTTGTGTTTAAAAAACCGTAACATCAAAATATGTTTTCTAGAAATTAATAAATAAATAATAAATGGATAAAATGCAATGTCGTGGGAAAGCGTAATCCCTTAATAAATTCAAGAAAACTCGTGCCAGCTCGATGGCGAATCTGGTCAACCGCGTGTTCGATTTTGAATCCCATCACTGAAGTTCCCGACTTGGAGTCACGTCGTGGGCATTGATGTTCTTTGTGCCTGCCCTTTCATCAATTTTATGTGATCAACACTCATCGCCGCGATTAACCAAAAGTGGTAAAAAAGCGACGTCAAATAACAAATACATGAACAATAGGCCTGGCCTCTGTCTTGGTTTAGCAATGTGACTTGTTAATCACTATACGGTGGAGGCCGAGGTGGAAATAAATATCAGTAAGAATAAAAATTCATTACAACTTACCCTTCCTGGAGACTTATGATTTTGAAGACGATGCTACCCACTGTCGTCTTTTTCTCGCTGCACTTGCTTCCATGGACCTGAGTTTCATTAGTTTATTCAGATGTCGAATTCTAATAAAAGTTCTTGTTCTGACATACAGGGAAATAATCTTTCCGTTAACTTCAGGAAATTTTGACTGAAGTACTGTCTTTAGAGTGTCCATAACTTTATGTTGCTTGGAAACAGTTGACCCATGGAAGGATGCAAACACAATCTCAAATTGAATAACTTTTTCCATATCCGAACCACTACGTGCCTCCACCGGGTACCGAACTGGAATCCCTCGATTATAAGGCGATGACGCCACCACCACGCCATCGGGGAGGCCCTCAAAATAGAATTAGATGTGGTGCCAGATTCCTTAAAGCCCCAATTGGTACACTCTGCAACAGCACAAGAATGTTTACCTTTGGAACGCTTATTCATGGTACAGACACCGAATACACGTAATACGACCTAAAATTACTCGCTTTAATATTCAAGACAAACAGCACAAGCACTTCTGTAAACGAATACCTGATCGCTACTACTGGACCTGCAGATTTTTCTGACATCTGGGAGAAATCTGTGCCTCGAAGTTGGCTTATACCGAACAATGAAAGCCATGTCGCTTTCGGAAACTGGAAGCAATTACTTTCCATTTGAATGTTCCCAACTGCAGGTATGAACCCCCTCGGTGTACATCAAATCGTCTATCGAATATCCTTTACCTGGAGGAATCGCTAGCGTAACGCTCTATGAACTCAGAAGCGAACCCTGGTTGAGGCATGGGTGTGTATCATTGTGTGTCTTATCTATTTCATCTTTCATTTTCATTTCATTGCCCTAGTTTGCTCTATATGTCAAAAAGCGACGTGAAATAATAAAACAGATTGATTAAATTGGCGTTTTAAGTCCAGTTTATGTACATTGAGGCTAATTGTACCTACAGTTTAAAGTGGGATCCGAACCACTACGAGCCTCCACCGGGTACCGAACCCGGGATCCCTCGATTATAAGGCGATGACGCCACCACTACGACATCAGGAGGCCCTCAAAATAGAAATAGATGAGAACGTTAATTGGTTCAGTAACGATCTCGCTACCCAGCGAAGGTTTAAGGCTCGAGTCCCGCCTGGACATTGTGTCCCTTTGCGGGTGTCCATCTATTCATTACTCATCCTCGCCTTCCAATTAGGTAAAAGTTACAGGAAAGCAACCCAAAAATAAGAAAAAAATATTTGCCTCGTAATGACGCAATTTGACAAGGACGACCGCAAGATTTTTTCACAGGAGAGGCAGCAGTGCTCAAAGAGGGAAAGGTTTTGGAATGCTATCTCTCTAGTTAAGAATATCCTCTTAAAGAAAATTCCCCCACTAGGATAAATTACATAGACATCCTCCACCCACTGCATTTTGTCTATGATTTTGCAATATACTCGTACTTATTATGTTATGCAGCAGTAACTTCAATTAATTCTTGTCAACAATAAGTCGCCCCTGCAAAGAAGTTGCTGAAATTCTACTGCTGGAAATTTTTAAAATACAACACTACCTGAATATATGTACAATATATTGACATAATTTGATGCATGTTTTTTCCGTATCAAAAAAAATCACTACGTGTTAAATAAAAATTAAATAAGAAGGATACTGTTATAGACATTCGTATTATTGAAACTGATGGCAATATTTGCATTCATACGGCTTAGACGTTTATTATTGCGTAACTGTAACTTCATAATAATAATAGTTTTATTCACACGCACACAACACCGAAATTTTGGAACTTCTCGTGGATGCAACTCGACAGGACCCAAAGACTACAAAAGAGCCTAAATATAGGGTCGTTACACACACACAACATATATATATATATATATATATATATATATATATATATATATATATATATATATCCTGAGTGCCCAATTGTATTAATTTCCACGTAGTACACCCTGGACTGTATTTTACATACTAGTGACTAGCGAGGCTCTGGCGTCTGGACTCGTGGCCATTATAATCCTTGGTGGGGCTCGTATTGTGTTGTCCTTACATGTTTATGATTGTCCCTTCATCCGCATCATCTTATCACCATTCATCCTCATCTTCGCGATTAGCCAGAAGTAGCGGAAAAACGAAATAATAATAAATCAATACGTATGTATGTGTCGTTCATTTAAAGACGAATTTCTACTGGGCTGATCGCTACTATGAGGATGAATGATGAACTAATGAGTGGAGAATGAGACAAACATTGCTATATGCCTTACTAAGGTTCAAACTGGGGCCTCTGGCTTCCTAAAGCGTTATGCTGTCATGGAGACCCGTTATTTACATGTAGAGGGACTTACTTAATCCTTTCCGTTCAATCTTACTCTCTCGATCCTGTTGCAGTTATGTCCATGGTATAATTAATTAAGTTAGTAAACTATTTGCATGAAAATATGTGCACGAGACTCTACTCCCACCCCCCCCCCCCCCTCCAGCACACACAGGCATTTTAAATTTTTTCACTTTACGATTTTTAGGGTGTTCTATCTATTGTGCTCGTCTCAAGATGGGACTCTCATCTAATAATCATTTAACTTCATTGCTGTGTCTTGTAATCAAGGGGTCCCGGGGTCGATACCCGGTGAAGGCACATGGTGGTTCGGATTCCACTTTAACCTGTAGGTCCAGTCCCGATTAGCCTTACTGTGCATAAAGTGGACTTAAAACACCAAATCAACCAATCAACCAACCAACCAACTTTATTGCTGCGTGTAGAAGTGTAGACAAATAGTGTTAAAGAACCAAAGACATTGATTCCCTTTTTGCTGAATTCAGCATGAATTTGTTCGTTTGCCATCCTCAGTTAACTTGAGAAGGTACGGGAAAGCAGTGAAGAAGAACTACATGTTATAAACATTGCTTCCCAAGAGTTATAATCGCCTCTATGAAGAGATAAACTTGTATGATTTTACATGTTATTAAGCGGCCCGCAGCTGAGGGATCCCCATTTTGACGTCACTCTAGCAGAAGACCTTCACGTGCCGCCGTAGCGCGGGAAGCCGGAATAGCACCCCCTGCCCTCCACAGGCAACATGAGGAAAGGGCCCTGAGCCCACGCAAGGAAGACTTCGCGTTGCGGCAAAGACTGGCCGCGGGAGGAGGAGGAGGGTTTTTGGCATGCCTGTTTAGCCGGCGCAGTTGCCGGTGATCCTTACCGGAAACATACCAGTGTTGCCATATTCAATTGACAGAAAAGAGCTAAGTCGCCTAATCGGGTCTATCTTACTCTGAAGATGTCCAGTCACACTGGGGAACGATGGCGCAGTGGTAGCGTCGCCGCCTTATAATCGAGGGATCCCGGGTTCGATACCCGGTGGAGGCACAAGTGGTTCGGATCCAACTTTAAACTGTCCCGATTAGCATTACTGTTCATGAAGTGGACTACAATCGCCAAATCAAAATTTTAAAAAATCAAATCACACTGGGGCAAAAGCAAACTGCCAAGTGATATTTTGTATTTACACTAAATATCAGCGATTATGAAAGTCCTCTTTGTCCTTCTTCGACATCATGGGCGAGAAGGAGAGGAGAGGGATGGGTATGGTCAAGGGGTCCGCTGTCCTTCTAAAAATGTCAACCTAAAATTCTATATTTCACACATATAATATTATTTCGGTTTCAGGAATTTGTGATAATTGTTGATAATACTGATTGAGATTGACATACGTTGTCGCAGGAATGCAATAATTTCGGATTGAAGCAATGTTTTTGAGGTGGTAGAACTGTTTTTGGGTGAAAACAATACTTACAAGCATAATTTCCCGGTTGTTATCTTAGCACGTTCTGAAGTGTCAGGTGTCGCAGGTTCGAATCCTCAGCAAGAAATGTTTATTTCAATGTTCGTTGTTATTATTTTACTTATATAATTATAAAATTTAATAATTACATACACCAAGAAATAATAATTTTATTTCAATAATTCACCATGCATCCTCATCGTCACGATTATCCTATAAAGCGAAAGCCTTAAAGGTAGCAAAGGACGTAAAATATACGAAATAGTAGTGGTGTCAGAAATGAGATTTCAGTGGATTTAGCGAAGCATGGGAGTGGGAGTAGTTAGGAAACAGATGAAGACTACATTTACTCTACATTCGTCTTATTTGAAACGAAAAGTTTCGCGATTTGGGCAAATCTGGTTTCAAAAGAACTAAGATGGCAACATTAGTAGAACTGGACTTCTTGCAGGTTCCGAAGGAAATATTGGGGATGGCCGATGCTGAGAGGGGAGGGGGCAAGGAGGGTGCTTCACGTGTTACAAAAGTAAACAACGGTTTGTGGGAGGGGCTGTGCAGTGGGAGCTTTGTGACTGGTGTCTTTCGTCTTTATGTTGTTTTCGGGCATTGTCAATTAATTAATGAAGCTTGCTCCGAGTTCCGAGGTAGCGGGTTCATCCTATCTGGACAGTGTGTGTAATCGTGCGATAGAAGATATTTTGAAGCAATCTTTCGGTTCGTTATTTTGCAGAAAAAATCGAAATTGTGGCGAAAGGGAGGCCAAAGCCTATTTTGAACGATTTAAAAACCAAGTCGTCTGCTGGATATGACCGACATTTCAATGTTTCGTGGTATAACGACTATCCGTGGTTATGTGGATGTGTGCAGTTGTCGAAACTCTTTTGTTGGCCATGTATTCTATTTTCGGGTGTAAAAAAAAAAACGTGTCGAATTCAGATGTGTATAACATGGACCATGACCATGACGCATCCAAAAATTCAAATTCAAATGAAAAACTTCTCTTTATGACAGCATCATAGAAGTTTTTTTGATTTGATTTGATTGATTTTGCTTCGCTTGTGCCACTTTTGGCTAATTTGCGAAGATGGGGATGAGTGATGATATGATTAAATTGATGAATAGACATCACAAACGCCCATGCCCAAGCTAGGTTTCGAACCCGGGATCCCAGCATCATATAACTATTTTCAAAGTCGGATTGATCTGCTCTATAAGTAGCCTTCGATGTTTCTGTAAGTATCAAATTACGTATTATTGTTTCAACAACCAATGCTTGCGATTTCACTTTAGTCCTTATGTCAACATTTTTTTTCCTGATTAATAACTTTACCAAAATCTAGTATTGAATTGCATATGTACCAGATTAATATTATATGAACTACTTGGAAGACATTGGGGGGGGGGCATGAGGTGGGGAGGCGCCCAAGTCTCCCTTAAATGTCCTACTGATAACCGGTAACACTTTTAAAAATCCACGCCACGCCACTAGCTAGGGGTGTGCGGGATCCCGAAAAGTCGGGACCGGGATCGCAAAATAAATTTCCCGTCCCGATCATCTGAGACATCTGATGGAGAAACTTCCGAATTACTAGCAGCCACCCACGTAGAGGCGTAACCACGATTTTTTGTCTGGGGGGCCAAGTACCAGGATAAATGTACCCATAATAATAATAATAATAATAATTTTAATAATAATAATGCTAATAAAAATTATTATTATTTTAATAATCATAAAGCTAATAAAATAATAGTGTTATTATTATAACATTATTATTATTATTATTGATTTGTCTTATTTTACTTCGCTTCTTGTGCCACTTTTGCAGGGACGTAGTTAGGTTCATCAGTTTGGGGTGCCCAAATGTCAGAAATTTATCGATCAAACCATTAAGAAATTTAACAACAACCAACATTATGTATGTATGAGGGTTTTAACCCTCTGCCCACAAATGTATTGAATGTGCTGGTAACATTTCAACTGATGTCATGCCTGGATTTGATTGGCTGTTATGCTCAGAGACGCCAGGAGGAAACGAGAACGTTTGTCTTGGGGCAACGGTCACGGGGGAAAGAGCAGAGTAGCTCTGACTGTAAACGTGTATGGTAAGTGTGGCGATATGATGGGAATTTACGTAGAGTGGTTCCTTTAAAATTCTATAGTTTATTTGACTAATCCCTTTCTTTGTATTGTTTTTTGAATGTTTTGTAATACTAAAGATAATGTTACGTGTTTGATAATTGTGAGAGTGTATGTAAAAAATGCAACATATTGAAAATCATTGTAAAAGAGTATATACAGGGTGCACCTAAAATAATTTGTAGGTCATAGAATTTCCAGTTTCTGGTTCAGATTTTATTTTACAGGATTTTACTGCGGAACCTGTGAAGACAACCCTTCAACTTAAAATGAAATTCGTAAATATGATTCCTGAAATTCTGGATAAACCAGAGCAACTTCTATGAAAATATGATGAATGTAATTTGGTAAATGTAATTGATTTGTAAGTTGTTGAAGATGTTTGTGTTCAGAGGTTAAGGTTTGGTATACACTAGGGGGAGGGGATGTTATAACCCTCTGCCCACAAATGTATTGAATGTGCTGGTAACATTGCAACTGATGTCATGCCTGGATTTGATTGGCTGTTATGCTCAGAGCCGCCAGGAGGAAACGAGAACGTTTGTCTTGAGGCAACGGTCACGGGGGAAAGAGCAGAGAAGCTCTGACTGTAAACGTGTGTGGTAAGTGTGGCGATATGATGGGAATTTACGTAGTGTGGTTCCTTTAAAATTCTATAGTTTATTTGTTCATTTCTTTACCCTATATTAGGTTTTTGTTATTCTAACTTCTAATTGAATTAATATTAGTTTGGGTATTGAGGAACCTATTCTTAGAATTCTCGGTCGTATGGCCGCATTCACTATACACGCATTGACCCCTAATTATTTATAAATTTAAGTTGCATATCGTACAGTTGTCTGATTATGGATATATAAAGAAAGGGAATATATTTACTTTTGGATTGTTACCATTCTATAAAAGTACTTTTGCACTGTTAAAATAAACAGGAAAAGATCTAAGTTTCTGGTTTTGAATTCGTAACTAATTTCCTAGAATAATGGACTCTGATAACAGCTTGCTTTCACTGTCTCTCTGTATGGTAGATCCTGCTTTTTACAGTTGAGGTTGAGCGTGTCGAAGATGAGTAAATGGGCCTTTTTTACAGCTAAGTTGCAGGGTATATATGTATGTATATATGTATGTGTGTGTGTGTGTGTGTGTGTGTGTATTATATATATATGCCGGACCCTGTGGCAGAGTGGTTAGCACATTGCGCTGCGACGCCAGGGGTCCCTCTTTCGAATCCCGCTCGGACATGGTTGTTTGTGAATGACCATTCATCAATTTAATCATTTCATCACTCATCCCCATCTTCGCAAATTACCCAAGAGGCACAAAACGCGAAGTAAAATAAAAAAAAATCAATATATATATATATATATGAGAGAGAGTGAGATACAGAGAATGAGAGACAGACAGACATTGTTAAATTAAAATCAACTCCCATATACACACACATGCCACTCACCATCGTACGCAGGATGTATTTCTGGCCGGGGAGGGGGGGGGGGTGCGGTAGAATTGTAAAAGTGAATAATACACTCTCGGGGGTTAAAATTATACTAAAAAATAATAATCCTGGCTAATTTTAATGGGGGTGTGCTTGATTGAGTGGGCATTTTAAGACCACTTTATGCACAGTAAGGTTAATCGGGACTGGACCTACAGTTTAAAGTGGGATCCGAACCACTGTGTGCCTCTGCTGGGATCCGAAACCGGGAACCCTTAATTACAAGCGGCGAAGCTACCACTGCGCCATCGGGAGGCCAGTAATGGGGGTTCCCTTGCTTGCTTGATTGATTTTACTTCGCTTTTCTGCCACTTTTGGCTAATTGCGAAGATCAGGATGAGTGATGAAATTGATGAATGAACACTCACAAACACCCATGCTAAGACTGGAATTAGAACGCTGGACCCCTGGCGTCGTAGCGCGATGTGCTAACCACTCCGTCACGGGGGCGGCTGATGGGGGTTTGCATATGCCACTTTTTTTCTTTCTTAGGTCACCAGTCCAAATTCTCCGACAGACCGACACCAAACAGCGGCATATTTATTTTATTTGTAAAACATAGTTTCTACCGATTTCCCGTCATAAACTATTTCTGGAAGGAGTACATTCAGGGACGGCGACAGGGGTGGGCACGGGTGGGCGCCCACCCAAAAAATCCTGTGCCCACCCGATTGCCCACCCAATCAAATTCAATAAGTACATATACTTGGGGATATATGAATGATTAAATATTTAAGTGTAACCTGGTGTTCATAACATGTATATTTTACTTGTGAATATTATCTATGCCGGAAATGTTCACGTATTATCAACCCATAAAAAGCCACTTTTGTCATTGTTGAAACAAAAACTGTGATCAAATTAATACTTCCATGTTTAAAAGCAGCTAGTAAGCTTAGAAGGCTCAAAATTATGCAGGGTATCATCAAGATTAAATCAGAATTGAGGGTGAACTTGAGGGCTGCAGCTCCGGGCCTCCACTACGTATATATATTCCGGCCTGGCTATGGTTAAAATAATCTCCAAATAAACAAATCTAAACATCATCTTAGCGTTACTTCCACCAGCAACACAATAAATTATTTCGACTTTTTAATTAATATTAGAATAATTTAATCAAGAAGACTTAGTTAGATGGGCAGGCCATGTGACACGAATGGCGGAGGAAAGAATAGTTTACAGGATTCTTGTTGGGAAACCTGATGGTAAGGGACCAGTAGGAAGGCTAAGACGAGGATGGAGGGATAACGTTGAGATGGACCTAAAATAAATCGGTAAGGATGGGAAAGATTGTATTGATCTTGCCCAGGATAGGGACAGATGGAAGGCTTGTGTTGCTGCAGCCATAAACCTTCGGGTTTAAGTATGCTATAGAGCAGGCATGTCCAACGCGTCGATCGCGATTGACCGGTCGATCTCGGGGCGTTTGTTGGTCGATCACAGTTATCTATTGTAATTATAAGAATATACTTTATTTGAATTCAACTTCTATAATGTATAATTGCTGAGTAGGTACAGATTTTTGCAAAGATAAACGATTAATAGTAGTTCACTGCCTGTTGTGACAATAAAAAGTAGATCACTGCTTGATTGAAGTTGGACATGTCTGCTATAGAGTATAATATAATTTTAATTAGCTCTGCATTGAAATTCCAGAACTGTCCCTTTTTTTTTCATTACAATTTTTATATACCTGTCATCTTCAAATATCAATATGGCAGTAGCGAAGCGTAGTCTTACGAAGGAGGCAAGCAATGTTTCAGTACAACAAAACATGTAGTACAACGACATGCCGAGGGGAAAGATTCAAGGTTTATAGACTCATTTACCCAGTCGCTGGATTTGTCAAAATATCGTAATAAAGTGACTGTACTAAAAATAAACCATATGATCCGCAAACGTCACATTTACTTTTTAAAAAAAATCCAGGTAACGTTATTCATATGATATTAAACGTTTTGCATATGCGAACTTTCCGCATACGACTAAAGGGAGACGGAATTTCTTACTTACTTATTAGTACCTTTATTTGTTCATTATTATTTAATATGGTCAAACGGTGACCAAACCGATTTAGATAAAAAAAATGGGAATCATTTGTTTATTTTACGCTGCATGATGTAATTTAGTATTTTTGGGCACCCTAAAAACCGCATTGGAGTAACTTAAACACTAAATAAAAAGTTAAACACAAACAATAAAAAATTCATTTCAAAGCAAAGAAACACATGCATAGACGATGTACTCACCACAATAAATTTCAAACTCTTGGTCCATTGGATGCCACCCTTTGGAAATGTCGCACAAAGCCCCTTGGGCTAACTTGTTTTTAAGTCCGGTAAATGCGGTGTTGGTATCTCTCTCGAGCTAAACGAAGCAATTTTCAATTGCTCAATAATACACCCGCACTTCACATCAACCGTTCCTAAATACGCGTTCATTCCGATAAATTCACAGCACAAAACACGAAGCAACAAACACTCACACTATCCCACGCGCTTTCCACAACTGCAAATGCAAGCATCCACACAAGATCACTTTGAAAATCTCTGAAACAACAGAAAGTGATACCAACCTATTTCCTTAATTTTATCCGTCACAAAGGAAAGATATATCAGTTTGGAGATAAAAATTACGCGGAGGAATCAGAATCATTTCAGCAGAACGAGTATGTACATTAATATTTAAGTAATAAAGTGTCATTCAATGGCGTGTCCGGGGCGAAAGGGGGGGGGGTGGATGGTAGACATAACCCCCTTTTGGCCCAGTATATCTAAGAAAAAACGTCAAAGGAAGGAAAAGATGACAAAATGGGGACCGTAAAAAGACCCTGGGAACACCACTTGCGTCATAATAATAGAACTTAAAACATATTCGGGCCTCCCCGATGGCGCAGTGGTAGTGTCGTCGCCTTGTAATCAAGGGGTTCCGGGTTCGATACCCGGTGGAGGCACAAGTGCTTCAGATCCCATTTTAAACTGTAGGTCCAGTCCCGATTAGCCTTACTGTGCATAAAGTGGACTTAAAACAACAAATCAATCAATCAATCATTAAAACATATTCTTGTGCTCATAATATGCAGAATGTATACGATTTACTTCTATGCCATGTACAAATATCAGTAGATAGTTCTTTCTCAGATAGCTTTATTTTCACCCCAAGTTTTATTCAAAAGCAGTCAATTTATTGATTGTAAAATTTGTGAAAGAGCTCACTTGAATTACTGCGTAAATAATTTGGCAGTTGCAAACACTGGTAGCGGTCAACACTTCTGGCGTAATTTGAGCTGGACCGACCAGGAAGCAGGGTGCAGGACCAAGGTCCGTCCAATCTTCCCTCCCTCCCTGAGAAAACTTTTCACGGGGGTGCAGAAATTCCACTGCCCCAACTCCCAATGTCAACTTTTTTTACGCGTTTTACATTTCGCGAAATCTAAAATAATTTGTAATATAATATGATATATATGGAATTTAGAACAGTGATAATAACTTCTTTTAGTTATTTTATGACTAACAATTATTATTATATTGCGATCTTGTTTACGTGTTCATGAAGACAAATATTCGTTACTAGTTTTTGCTGGCAACGTACCCATAGATGAATCCTTCTGCTTTCGGTTGAACTCGGCTATTTTCGGGAATCACGCAAGCTCGGAAAGCACAGCTTTTTGTAGAAGCTTTGTGGACGGGTTCCACCAGAATTTCACGCTTCGCCATGTGACTCCTTCGGAGGCCTTATTTTCCCGCAGAACGGCTGCAAGCATTGAGGCTGGTGCTTGCTACAGAGCTGCTGGGGGAGTTTGCGGCCGCATTTTTTCGCGAAATCGAGTGCGATGGAAACTAAATACGGTTAGAACATTAAGTACATTAAATGATATTCGAATTATGCAAGCAGTGCTTGCATTGCTTGTACTATATCTTCGCCTCTGTAAAATGGCATACGAAATATCAACTTTATATTCGTTCTACTAATAAGAAGGAATCACAACAATCACTACAATACCGAAGTGAATAAATTTTAATAAATCAGTTATATATGGAAAAAGCTACAGAATTCTACAGGGTGGCTCAATAAGTCACTTAACACCCTCAATACAAGGCCACTGCGGCATGGAATGTGAAAATGGCGATGACCAATCATTGCCTGGCCAAGGTGGAACCACATTGACGCCACCCACACGGTCGGCGGCCATCTTGATGTCCGCCATCTTGAATTCAACTTCAGAATTATAAATGGGAAGGGGGTCGTGCGACATATCAAAATGGGCTAGAATTTCACGAGAAATGCAATGGTGAAGGTTTTTTCGACGTATATTTCACCAGTAAAACGTTATGACTGAATTCTTGTACCAATTAGCTCCTTTTCGAGGTGTTAGCAAAAAGGCCTTAAAATTTGTTTAGCGCATCGGTAATGCATCGAGATCAAAGTGACGTCTAGGGAGAGAAGTTCGCATGCCATTGCACACGATTTTAATCGGATACATCCATGAAGAGCTGCGCATTATGAATGGTTGTCGCGAACAATTTACAGTGTGATGCTTCCATTGAATTAAAAGTCCTTCACAGTGACAAGGCTAATGTTTATGTTCAGAAGGAAGTTCATAAACAGAATATGTGACCCATGTCATCTGATAACTAACTTTGGACAAAAACTGGTTCATAACGTTCCCATAAGTGTTCTGGTGTTCTTCCCTATTAAAAAAAAACTCTGTAAAAAGTACCTTCTTCCATAAGCAAGGATGGAAAAAAACTGTTTATTTAACAAATCCAATATTTCCACTTTGACATGAAAAACGTTTTAAATCCATTCAGTTTACAGATAATGACACAAACATGAGATGTGCAAAATATCTCGGCGATATTTGTTTCGGTTCTCGAGAAACACGCCTTCAAACACCGCTGAAATTCGCCTACTACGTCACGGATTTGAAAACGTCTTCTCCAGAGACAGGAGGTCTTCTGACGTCATCACTTAGAAATGCGTGGAGGCGGGGCTTCTGCTCGTCCCGTCAACTTAGCATGAGCTGCGGAAGCGACAGAAAATTCACTTGCTACTGTGTAAAACAAGTATCTTACAAATTCCAGTGCAAAAATCTGTGCTCCATTTCTTGGAGATGAATTATGCCGTAGCAGTATAGTAGTATTTACTATAATTCAGCCACTCGGTAGAGGGTTTTCCCATTAGGGTGACAAAGCAAACCTTGTAACAGTCAATGGCTGAACACGTGAACAGCCTTGTTAATTGTGAATACATAGGTTAGTTCTGACTGGCAAGAACTTAATATTATTGGAATGCCTTTTCTGGAATTACAATTATTTTCATCATAATATTTTTTCCACAAATTTTAAGATAATACTTTTAGGACACACTGGTTTACACGCCAATTTCCAGTGGTCAGAAGTAGCGAGCTACTTGTAGCGTCGCTACTGTAGCTAGCTACAAAATTTGTTGCTGTAGCTGTAGCGAAGCTACATTTTGAAAATTGCAGTTGTAGCGGTAGCGAAGCTACATTTTGAAAATTGCAGTTGTAGCGGTAGCGAAGCTACAAAATTCCTGTAGTTGTAGCGAAAATTTCGCTACAGCTACATTTTTTCTCGGCATTTTGAGGTGAATTTTGGAATGTGGCAACAGCGTCAAAAAAAATCGACAATAACCCTTAATTTTGCAGGAGGTTCATAAAGACAGTCTATTACATGGAGATACAGATTATATAGATTGTAGATTATAGATATCTGCGTAATTTATTTAATTAGTATCTGAAGAATTGAGATATCCAGATAACTAACTGACATATATGAATATATTCATGTTAACAGCTACGTTTTTTTTAGCTGCATCGCTATTTTGCCTCGTTTGCTGCACCACTGGAAAAAAGTGCCTCGTTTGCATCAGCCCCAGAACAAATCCTGTGGATATTCATGGTGTAAGAGACACCAAAATGTCATTAATTGCTGTGTAAGACACAACTTGCAGCGCAAAAAAGGAGCAATGGAATATCCACTGCACTGACAAGGGAATAATGCCAGCAATAAATGGCTCAGTACGTTAACAGCATTGATCATCGTCAGTATATAGGATCTCACCAGCAAGAAATTATTGTTACAAGAATGATATAGTTTCTGGAATTACAATTATTTTCGCGATAGTATTTGTTCACAAATTTTAAAATTACAATACGTTTAGAACACTCAGGTTTATACGACAGTTTCCTCAATCATTTTATCATATTGCACAAAGTATGTACGAGTTATTGACTTTCCTGCAGAAACGACAATTTTCTTTAGTTAATATACATAGTTTTCAAATTTATGTATTTCTCCTACTTTTGCGTCACTTTTCTGTAACTTTTGCTAATCATGACATTATCATCCTTCGCTGTTTCCTGCCTCTGGCTGGGTCGGCATAGAAGTCAAGCCTCTTCATTTTTCCTGCTCTTTCACAACTCCTCTCTTTCCAAGGTGTTCCAATCTTGTCTCCTAACACTCTCCACTATCTGCTCTTTCCACCGACATCTTGGTCTCCCCCTTGGCCTTATTCCCATTCCTTGTGCATTGTAAGCTCTTACTGGTAGTCTTTCTGCATCCATCCTCTTCATGTGTCCGAACCATCTCATCTGTGCCTGA
>NW_028143471.1:0-87000 GCF_977018435.1 Lepisma saccharinum | reverse complement strand
TATCCCGAATAAAATTTGCTGTGAAGATATTGCTAAAATATGTACATTAAATCTGATTCACTTGAAAACTGACATGCACCTCAGAAGCATTCTACAGAATGAAATACGTTGTGTGTGTGTGTATGTGGTAGGGGTATTATGAGAAATAAGAAAGAAAAATTTTCTGGTAAATATACAACCAATGTACAATATTGTTAATATATATATACTCTGAGTACCTATGGCGCGAAGTCAAGAATTGAGGGAACATATCCAACTTGTTGAGCACCATCTAATACATTATCTGTACGTATTTCACATTACACAATATGAAGGTAGCACAAGGAATATTTATAAGTAGCATAATCAAGAAAAGCACGTATACTAACCAAACATATCTTTGAATTCAGCAAGTGATTCCAGCTTATATGAAGCTTGTGCAATGTGTACAAGGTCAACCTCTACCACAAAGTTGTCTTTCCTTTCCACCTTCCTGAATAGAAATGAGAAAGGTATTATGTAACGATGGAAACATATAATGTGTAAACTTCACAGCAGGGTCGTATCTAGGCTTCATCAGTGTAGGTAGCTGCATAGGGCGGCAGATTCGAGAGAGATTGCGGTTTTTAAGCTAATAATGATATACATTTAAATCTGTTTCTATACGTAGGGATGTAAGGAGTATATTTTCATCATATGAGTGACAATATAGGAAAAATAGCAGTTTTCTGCTTCACACATTTATCGCTTAATCTTGAAACAGCAGCATTACGTCAATTGTTGGCAACAATGTAAACATGAACCTGATCTCCTTTACGCTACAATAATGAAGATTCGACGTGAGCAAGCTCCAATTAACAATTCGATATTTAATGCCGGGCAACGGCTATTTAATTTAATTTGTCAAGTTAAATAGTGACGTTTTCTGATTATGTGGTCTCCATTTTGTTTCGTGAAAATCGACTGATACAGTAAAACCTCGTTAATCCGGACCCCGATAAGCCGAACTTTGCTACAGGCAAAAGTAAAAACAAAAGCGCAATGCAAGGTTTTAAATGTGGCTAGAGAGAACTTGTCAACAAGAGAACTTCCCAAAGAAAAGACAGTAAACCACGGATCAAATTCTGTTTCCCACAGAATTTGTACTGTACTGTATAGTGCATTTGGGCATATGCCCTTTAAATACAACATTATAAACGTGTTTTGTTTCTATAAACGGAGTTTTAATGCACTTCCTACTGTTCTTTTAGGTTATTTCAGTTAATCCAGACTTTCGTTAAACCGGTCAACTTATCCCCCCATTAGTCCGGATTAACGAGGTTTTACTGTATTTGGAAAAACAAACTCACTAAGCTAAGCGTCAAGTCAACCTTGCAGCAGGTTTTCGCATATGTAGATCCAAACGTGCGCGCAAGAATATAGTTCCACTGAGACGGGTTTTATTCCGACACAACTGCATACTTGCAAGAAAAGAGTTATTTAATTTGTAATATACAGACAAATTAATACATCCATTAGCAAGTATGGACTTAATTGGTTGCAATCACTGTGCAGACGAACTTAGAACCGCAGATTCGCCAACTAAAATGTGTATTGCGTTGAAGAGACACTGAAACTCTAGAGCGAGTCGAGCGAGACTGAATGCGTTGCAGAGCGTGGAATCGGTGATACCAGTGTTGCACATCCCACTATTTTAACCCTATGTTTATTGTAGAGCGGCGAGAATGGCTGAATCTCCTGTTCAGCGCGCGGTTTTACCCGAATGTTATTTTGGGCTTCATCCGAAGGGAAATGCTCTTCAAAGTCAAGCAAGTTATTTAAAATGCATAATCCTCCTTACGGAAACAAGATCAAAGTACTGTATAACAGGGCGTGAGGTGATTTGCCGTCAATGTGCGCACGAATTGTATCACGACAAAAGAATCTCCGCGGTATTAAAAGATATCCCAGTGAGAAGAAACATGTTTATTATTTGGACGAGACGTCCTTCAACTCTGTGGGTGGGAGAAGGTGGAATAAAACACGGAAGGATACCACCATGCAAAACCACCGCCAAGGCTGAAGAAACCGACGAGGGGAAGGGGGAGGCTTATTGTTTCACCCACTGGCGGCAATGAAAGCTTTGTTGAAGGCGCATATTTACTGTTCCGCGCAAAGAAAGGGAATTGATGAGTTGGTGTTTTAAGTCCACTTTATGCACAGTATGGCTAATCGGGACTGGACCTACAGTTTAAAGTGGAATCCGAACCACTTGTGCCTCCACCGGGTGTAAAGAAAGGGAAGGGTGATTATCAGCAAGAAATGGACAGACCAAGATTTTGAATCCTGGTTTAGTGATGTGATTCATAAATTGAAACCAGAGTAATAGCAGCAGACAATACACCTGATTTTCACCAATAACAAATCATGCTTTTTTGGTGGTATAACTTGAAGTGTGTGTGTCTTACAGTAACGGATGTATTGCGAACGAAGCAACCAAGTATTTCATAAATGCATTTCTTCCTAAACCAAAAACAATAATTTGTCATTAAATTCAAGAGGGGCCTATCGTTGTTTACTTTTATCTTTGTTTATTTTCCTTCTTGCATGCTCGAAATATACACACATGCTCTCATGCTTAGATGTTATTTCGCTCTTATATTAATGACACATTTATTAAATAATCTATGGGCAGAAAGTACTTCTAAAATATTATGTTTCAGGAGACAAAGAGAAGCAATAATACATTCCACTTGACATGCATGCGGGTTTTGATGTGTTGTGCATTTGGCAATACTGTGGATTTTCTCAGTGTCTACAATGTAATCAGCTCGGCGGTTGAGGAAAGACTGGTACGGAAGATTCTGAGCTCAGTTCTCGCGCGGATTGACACATAAAATCTGCTGCAAACTTAGCCTGACGCGCGGCTTAGTTATCATTTCCGGAGGTTGGTTGAAACTATTCGAAGCACAGAGGAAAGATACCAAAACTGACAAAGTCTTACCACTTTGGCTTAACAAGATATATCTATTCTCTAAGCTCTCGATCAGTAAAACGAACATTGGTGACGGTTTTCTTTCTGTAGTGAGAGATTTTCTGGTTTTGGGTAATTTCAATTATTTTCTTTGCTATGCACAGCACAATATTATTCGTAGTAAAAGGACGAGTAAAGGTGTAGAGTTTTATCACGTTATTAAAGAATGAATAACGATTAAGAGCCTTTGTATCTTTTAGTTGTGAATGTGTGGAGTTTCAAGATTGTTGAGGTTATTGTTTTTGATGGCGTCGATCCCTAAACCGACATAGGACATACGGCAATAATTGGGTTCTCTTATTCTGAAGATGCCAGTGGTGAAGAATTGATAATATGTATTATGTGCAATACGTGGGCTCATGTTCAATGTACAGGTGCAGAAAATGACCTACTCGTCTGTGTTTTCAGTAAATACTGCAAAAAATTTACATTTTCTTTCATAATGACTAAAGGAATTCCTTCATTCTCTAATAGAAGCCATTGAAATATTATTATGTAAATTTGTGGGTGTAGCTTCGTAATGTAATTACTTATTTTAACAGGTATGCCGGTTTAGGAACTCATTTTAGATGGCATAATTGTACCTTTCATGAAAAATTATTTCGTGAAACAAATATGTTCTTGTAATAGACATTGTTACACAGGTTATACTTGTGCATGGAATTGATGTATTCCACAACGGAAAATTCCTCCTCTACTCCCCGTTAAGGGTCAAAACAAAATGATATGTCGGTTTTGGTGACTTTCCTCTGCAACTTTATTCCAAGCTCTTCTGATGAGTGTTCTCTTTCACTCTTTAAGAGTCTTCGGTAAGAATAATTTACGATCATCTATGTCACAAGATCGACTCACAAGTTTTTCTGTCGTTTCCATGTATACTGACATTATCTAGCAATGAGACAATGAAGATGTGTTATATATATAACCTCTAAACTTCTGAAACACATGATCAAAAACATCCTCACCAAAAGAGAGTGAATTTAAAGGGGAAAATGAATGGATCTTGGCGTGAGATTGCTATGAGGCAATTTTGATTTGAAAAATCTTCACAGTGTGAGGAGACGGAAATAATTGGCATCATATTTGGAATCCTCGCAATACTGTATGCTCTATACAGAGACAAGTAATTAGTAGTCATGAGACGAGCAAATGACCTGTACTTAAATTGTTTCGGCTGGAACCAAGAAATCTTGGAACGCGGAGTGACGTGAGTAGTGACGGCTGGGTGCTTTGGAGCCGAAACATCACCTTTCTACCGTTCCTGAAGCATCTACATTTTCTACACAAATGAGCTGACAATCTCGAATGTCTTACCAAACAGAAGAATGTGATGTGAACGAGTTTTGAGAAATTACAATGTGTATAATGGAATGAAGAATACACGCGAGGGAAGTAAAGATTTTTCAGGTTGCATGGGCATCAGGGGAGATAGGACACATCTATGGAAAAAATCACAACTTGTTTTACACTTCGACAAAAAAATATATACTGGGTGATCCGTTTGAGATGTCAGAAAAGTAAACCTTTGTACACGAGAGGTTAATGTGCGTATTTCCGAGCAGCTTGTTGTAATATAAGCAGAAAGGATGTAAGTTTCGAATGAGTGGAGGTTTACTGACTTCAGCTGCGTGGTGACAGTAGCATGCATGTAATACTCGAAAATTTTGCATAACATACGACAAACTGTGTGCGCTGTTGTGATGTGAGCACCACCTTTGTTACCATGCACATTAGCGCCGGCATGTGACTGAAGTCTGTAAACCTCCACTCATTAGAAACTTACATACTTTCTGCTTATATTACAACAAGCTGCTCAGAGATACGTACATTAACCTCTTGTGCATAAAGGTTTACTTATCTGACATCTCAAACGGTTCACCCGGTATATTTTTACCAAATATCACGCTGCTAGTACAAGATGGCGCATATTGTATCTACCAATATAAGTTGGCAACCCTGTCAGAACGCAGATGTGTATGCGCAGAAGTTTCCCATGCTTCGGCAGCTACAAGTCTTGCAATTAGTCTGCCATGGAACGTTGGCCAGTTCAGACACGAATCGTGGCAGTAGAGGCGTTGATCCCAAAGGGTCCCATTCAGGAGACGCAGAAGGTACTGCACTGGGAAGCTTCAGGGTGCCAGACGATCCGCCTCCTTCGACCTGAAGACTTATGTTTCTGTACGCTGCCATTAGCTCTCTATTGTCTGACCCGTCGTATCATATTGTGACGCTCTGGCACTGGTAGATGGCGACCCTCATTAGGCCTTTGTCTCAGTGTCTCCTGAATGGGACCTATTCGGATGAACGCCTCTACTGCCACGATTCGTGTCTGAACCGGCCAACGTTCCATGGCAGACTAATTTCCAAACTTGCAGCTGCCGAAGCATAGGAAACTTCTGCGCATGCGGACCTGGGTTCCGACAGGGTTGCCAACTTATATTGGTAGATACAATATGCGCCACCATATACAATGGTCCAACAGATACGTGACAACTCCCGAGACAGGTTTGATAAGAAGATGGTGTTTCAAACCAGAGAGTTAAGCAAAGAATGGTGCCATAAATTAAAAGGACGAAGGTCTTTACCGGCACCAAGAAGGTGGAAATGCAGTTTTAGCAGAAATTGTGATCTCATATAAAAAAGAACAAGCCTAACCAAACCCGACTGCTGCTTCTGGTATCACCTGTTCATCATCCTAGAGCTGTACGTATATGACAAGGAAGAAAAGGATGCCATAAAGAAACTACATAATCAGTAATTATACATTGCAGACAGACTGGAAGATTTTAATTCACTATTAAAGTAGATTTAATGTGAAACGAATTTGACTTTTATATGATGCTGGCAATTGGTTTCTTATTAAGAAATACTTTGGAGCCCTGAAGTTACACGATAAAATCTAAACATGTACTAATATCAAAATCATAGCACATGACACACTTAGCACGGGTATTTACCATCAGGTGTAAAAGTTCGTTAAAAGAAATGAGCATGTACAGTCTTGGACACTGCTGGGTTGTAACGATCCTATTGAAGAAGCACTGAAGCAAGCCCTCGGTGTCTGACCACCAAGCGCCTTGTAGGTAGACAACCCAAACAGCATTGCAATTCTGCGGCTTGTGTACCAGTCACGGGTATACATCTCTGTAAATTGAGCAGTGATGCCAGTAGTGTAAAAGTATTGTTTCTACGCCGCACTTTGTAGGTATGCATTTGTAGCCTCTTTTTTTTATCAATTGAATATCAGTTTTTGACATATTTTGACAATTTTTTGTCGATGTTTTAGCGTTTAGCGATGTTTTAGTAAAATTTCCCTTTTTTCCCACTCGCACTTGGTAGGTATGCATTTGTATCCTCTTTTTTTTATCAATTGAATATCAGTTTTTGACATATTTTGACAATTTTTTGTCGATTTTTTAGCGTTTAGCGATGTTTTAGTAAAATTTCCCTTTTTTCCCACTCGCACTTGGTAGGTATGCATTTGTATCC
The DNA here is from genome assembly GCF_977018435.1 of Lepisma saccharinum. Classification (NCBI taxonomy): domain Eukaryota; kingdom Metazoa; phylum Arthropoda; class Insecta; order Zygentoma; family Lepismatidae; genus Lepisma; species Lepisma saccharinum. Next base: position 80,519 of record NW_028143471.1, on the reverse strand, counting down.
TCTTTTTTTATCAATTGAATATCAGTTTTTGATATATTTTGACAATTTTTTGTCGATTTTTTAGCGTTTAGCGATGTTTTAGTAAAATTTCCCTTTTTTCCCACTCGCACTTGGTAGGTATGCATTTGTATCCTCTTTTTTTATCAATTGAATATCAGTTTTTGACATATTTTGACAATTTTTTGTCGATGTTTTAGCGTTTAGCGATGTTTTAGTAAAATTTCCCTTTTTTCCCACTCGCACTTGGTAGGTATGCATTTGTATCCTCTTTTTTTATCAATTGAATATCAGTTTTTGACATATTTTGACAATTTTTTGTCGATTTTTTAGCGTTTAGCGATGTTTTAGTAAAATTTCCCTTTTTTCCCACTCGCACTTGTAGGTATACCACGATCTTACGTGATATAACTTAACCTATTTATTTTTTTTTCGTGCTAAACTACACGAGAGCCTCTACGTTCTTTGACCTACTTTAGAGTAGACCCAAATAGACAGTTCTGCGTCATTAATTGAGGTTCACCAAAACCTCAAAAACTCACTTTCTCTCCACGTTCTGCGCCTCATTTATTGCGCTGACGATGTTTCACAGCGAAGAAAACAGCACCAAAACATCAAAAACTCACTTTCTCTCCACGTTCCGCCTCGAAGTGAGGCTCGGTGAGGCTCGCCTTAATGGTTTTACGTGATATAACTTAACCTATCTTACGATTTTTTTTTACGATCTTCAGTGATATAACTTAACCTATTATTTTTTTTTATTTGCACACCGAACTAACTTACATCATATTTTATATAACCTTGTTGATTTTTTTTTTTAGTATGTGGCAATTTTTTTTAGGAATATTTTTTAAAACTGCTCCGTGACCCTCTCGTTCTTCACGTCGTGGACGAAGGACTTCTCTGCGACCAGGATGACGCTGCATAGAGTATCGGCAGGCAGCGCGTCGTGGAACTCGCAGACGATCTTGATGTTGGTGCGATCGTTGACCACGACCTGCTTTCTCTTAGATGTGTTGATGACGGACATGGGTCTGTGGGTTTTGAATTCGCTGGGCGTGTAGTACACGTCGACGTTTCCCTCTGTCACGCGCTTGTAAGCCGTGTAAGCTTCGTAAAGTTTGAGGTAATCGTCTTTGGTCATGTCGAGGTTGTAATTCTCGCGCGGGAACACTTCGTTCCTGCCATTCTTGAGATAAACGTTCTTGATCTTGCAGTCGTCTAACTTGCTGGAATCTTTTTCCTGATTGTTGTCCCTCCCGGTCTGAAAGAGCACTACAACGAAATCTGGCATGTCGAACTGTATGTTGTTGAACTGAGTCGTCACGTCGAATTCCACGTGACTTCCTGACGCTATCTTCTGCACGCACTGGTAACCGTGAAAGTAAATCGGTACCTGTGGACTTTTCAATATCTCGGCTTTGTACGTGAGGGCGTAGTTCGTTTCGTATTCCACCACCGGCATTCTCAACTCCATGCTCCGGATGACGCACTTGGCTGCTTCGGGTAAAGTGTTGGGCAGCGGCGTGGTGCCGTCCGGACCCAAAGTAGCGTATCGCATCAGTGCGTCGTTGTCGTTGGCCGCTCTTCGAAATGTGACTCTCACTCCTCCCTTCCACATGATCTCCTTGTAGTCCGAGAAGAATCCCGGAAGCAGACGCATGGGAAAGAGCACCGTGTGACTTCTCGTCGATATTTTCGTTCCCGCTTCGAAACCCCCCGCCTGATAGTATGCTGCGTCCGTTTTGGATAATTTCAATGTTCCCACTGCCGTCGACGTGATGCCTGGATAATCGATTCTGTCGATGACGGTGTTGTGTTTCCTCACCTCCACCTGCGAGAACAGGTGAGACACGAAGTTGTCCACGAGTTTCAAATTTGCTGCTGCGGGGAACGCGTCTCCGCTTTCTTTCTTCACCACGTCGAATTGAATGTAAAGGTCCGCTCTGTGAGGATGAACGAACCCGTCGCCTACGTCAACGTCTTATTCGATCTCCCTGTTCGCTTCGTTCAAATTGGCGAACGTGCGACGGTTCGGAGGGAAAGATTGCAATTCGTAACTTTCGATTTGCTCCAATTTTTTTTCACTATGTGTGTTATTTATTATACGTTGATCTCCAGGACGGCCGTCGTCGTTGCACCTGCGAAATCCACCACCTCTCCTTTCTCGTTCGTCACCACCAACTCTATGTTGTCTATGCGGTTGCGACATACTGGAAAATAGATCGGCGAAGAGGGTGTGTAGATGATCGGTTCCATGAATTAGGAACTGGGTTTGAACGTGGCTATGATTCCCGTCTGCTTGTGACTTCCCAACAATCCGTCCGAAGATTTTGTTTTCATGCCTTCCGCCACGGTGCAGTGAACGTTCAGAGTTTCGATGGCTAATAATTTAGGAATGTTTGCCCCCGTGTGCTTGATGCCAGCTTCGAGTTTTGGGTGGTTGTTCTCGAAACCTAAAAGTTCTCCTATGGTGCCCAGGTCCACGGTCTCCGTCGCGGACACGATTTCGACTCTGTGCGTGACCGAATTTTGAGAAAGGTACGTGCCTTTGGGTAATTGAGCTTGCAAAGTGGAAAGATTGTATTGGCCTGGCGTGACGACGATATGTTCGCTTCCGACGCTAATTTTGTTGTTGTGCTGCGTGACGTTATGTATGAGGTACGTGCTGTAGAATGCACGCAGAGCTACGGATTTAGGATAGACGATGTCGTCGTGCAGCGTGAGTTTCAAGATCGAAGATTCGCTCGTAAGATGGAACACGCCCATCGTGATGCTGTTTCAGGTTCCACAATGCTTTTTGGAAATCTTCCACCTGCGGCGGCTTATCTATTTGAGAGAGAAACGCGAGCACGGAGAGACAGAGATGACCGCAGTTCACGTCTCCGAAATTTTGAATGCGTTCGTCGTTGTAGTATATAGGATTGTTCGTTTTCAGATAATGAACTAAATTTGTAGGTGGAACACCTCCGAATGAATCGAAAACGAATGCTTTGTCATTTTTGTGGTAACATATCCAATGCGTGCCTGGATTTTCTTGACTGTCCAAGTTGACTACGCCGCATTCTCTTCTTTTAACGGTTGAAGGTAACGAGTCGGACATGAAAACTCCTCTGAAGTGTTTGATTCGTAACGGTTTGATCAGAGATTCAATGTCTCGGTTGGTGAGTGCTGTTTCTTTTTTTTAAACTTTTTCATCACGCCCTTCCCCCCTTTCTTTTCCATGGCCAGGTTGTAACGTTTCTGTTCTTCCAATTCCGCCTTGTTCTTCTTCGAGTCGATGACGTTTTTCGCGATGGCGGCACTTCCGCCGGCCAAACTTCCAACGGCCCCCAATGCTGCCAGGATGGCCGGGATGCTGAATATGAAACCTCCGATCTTTTGCTGTTTCCGCGAACGCTGCAAGCGTCTCAATTGTGGAGTGCTGAGAAGTAATTTCATTCCGTGTCTTTTGGTCAAGCAAGAACGTTTTTTCTCGCGTTGTTTCTTGGTGAGTAACCCATCGAGGGCACCTAGATTTTTAAGATTCGAATATGGTATCTGGTACCGACACCCTTGGGCTTCATGTTGATGCTCTATATGTTATTTTTTCACGGTATGTTATTTATATATATAAATGTTCTGAGATTTTTTTGTTTCCCTCTCGTGTATTTTTTTTCAAGGTATGTTATTTATATATATATATGTTCCGAGATTTTTTTTTTGTTTCGTGTCATTTTTTTTCAAGGGATGTTATTTTATATACTCTGCGCAGCCCCGTTACACAAATTCTATTACGTGCTTTGTTTTCTTACCAAGAAGTTCCTTTGTCCCCTTGTACACGATTCGAGTTTTGTTCTCGATTAAAATAGATAGCTTCTCGTCGGATAACATGTTAGCGTATCGATCTGGTAAAAATAGACTGTATTGTCCGTTGACAAATTTAGCATTTGTTTTAATGCTTGGAGATCACTCATTTTTTTCAGTCATATCGAAGGAGAAATTTCAGGGTGTTATAGAAATTTAATTTTTTTCAAAATGTGTGTTATTTATATATACCGAAGATATTTTTTTTTCACGATGTGTGTTATTTATGTATCAAGTTTTTTTTAACTTGTACATTTTTTTTGACATGTATATTATTTTTTTTTTACGGAGGAAGAAAGTCCGTGCTTCAGACAACGCGATGATGTGCGTAATAATATCTTCAGTCAGTGGGTTTGGTGATACAACCAGGACCGGAAAGGAAGAGTTCCCCTCTAGCAGCTTTGCTACACTTAAAACTTGCTCAACATGGCCATATGAGTTTTTTGCTCTAGTGTAGCATTTTGCCTAACCCAAGGATTTTGGAAAAAATGCCCTCAAGAATTTTTCGGAAAAGAAGAGCTCCCTCAGATTGATTTGTTTATACTTAAAACTATGACAAGAGAACTTGTCATCTTATTGCTTATAGTGTGTTTTTCTGTCAAAATCCCAGGAATCTTGAATTGATATCTATTGGGTTCTGAGACCCAGTGGAGTGTGGTGCATTGCCTTGTAATCAAAAGGTTCGGGTTTGAGTCCTCATAAAATATGAAGCCTCCCCTGATGGCAAAATGTTAATATTGTTGTTTTGTAAACAAGGGGCTCCGGGTTCGAGTCCTGATAGATTGAAAACATGTGGCAGTCCACAAGTGAGATTTTGAGAATAATTACTGATAGTTGATGGCCCCCAGATCTGAAACCTGGTAAAAAGTGTTGTACAACAGCATAAAAGAACAAAATTATTTTATATTGGGGATCACCAGATCAGCCACTAACTGCTGTTATAATTGTTTTGGCATATTGTCCATAGTTCTGATCAATTCTATTGCTTGGGGTAAGCAATTATAGCTCGGAAATGCATGAATCTATCAAAAGACTAATGTTTTGCCTCCATGTCTTGCCGGCACGCAAGAGATAAAATCTACACAGCTAAAAGGGGGCATTAATAATATTTCTGAGTGATACACTGAAGGGGCCATTAATCTTTCTGTGCGACATGTAAAAATGTAACAAAGATCATTGAGATAGAGATACACATTTTCTGTGCAACATGTACACTGAAGGGGCCCATTAATCTTTCTGTGCGACATGTAAAAATGTAACAAAGATTATTGAGATAGAGATACATATTTTCTGACACAGTGCTAATGAACTGTCTTGCCTGCTGAAAGCAATTCTATTCTGATAATATGAACATAGGCAAAGACTTAGAAAATATTATGACAGAAACAAAATTGGATTTTGTCTGTATAAGGGTCTCAGAACCCAGTAAAATGTGGATATATTCTATATGGAGAAGTGCTAATATTGCGGCTTTGTAATCAGGGGCTCTGGGTTCGAGTCCTGATAAGATTCAAATACATACAACTGCCTACACATAAGATATTAACTGCTAGCTGATATACAGTTGAGGTTTGTGTGTTGTTGTACAACAGGATAATATCTTCTAGAATTGCTCTGTGACTCTCTCATTTCTTACATCATAAACATATGATTTTTCCCCTATGAGAATAACACTACAAATGGTATCATCAGGTAATGCCTCATGGAATTCACAGATAATTTTAATGTTTGTCCTGTCATTCACCACAACTTGTTTCCTTTTTGAAGTGTTAATTACAAACATGGGTCTATGTGCTTTGAACTCATCTGGTGTGTAATACATGTCTGTATTGCCTGTAGTGACACCTTTGAAAGCCGAAAAAGCTTCATATAATTTGAGGAAATCATTCTTGGACATGTCTAAATTGTAATTTTCTCTAGGAAAGACCTCATTTCTGCCATTTTTAAGATATATGTTCTTGACGTTGCAGCTATCAAATTTACTTGAATTTTTTTCCTGATTGTTGTGTCTTCCAGTCTGAAACAGTACCACCACAAAATCAGGCATGTCGTATTGTATGCTGGAGAATGAATTTGTAGCATCAAACTCATAATATGTACCAGAGGCGGGCTTCTGTACAGATTGATATGTGTAAAATTGCAGAGGAACCTGTGGATTTTTTATTATATCTGCTTTGTATTTAAGAGCATAACTGGCTTCATATTCAACAACAGGGATTCTTAACTCCATAGTCTGAATAATGCATTTGCCTGCATCAGGTAGGGTATTAGGCAGAGCTTCCCCTGTAGAGTTTAATGTGCTGTACCTCATCAAGGCATTATTATCATTTGCAGCTCTCCTAAATGTAATTCTTAACCCACCCTTCCACATAATATCTTTGTAATCTGAAAAGAATCCTGGCAAAAGGCGCATGGGGAACAGCACAGTGTGACTCTTGTATAATATCTTCTCACCAGCTTCAAATCCACCTATTTGGTAGTAAGAAGCCTCGGTTTTGGATAATTTTAGTGTGGCCAAAGCTGTGGAGGTAATGCCGGGATAATCTATTCTGTTTATAACAACGCCATGCTTTCTGATCTCAATTTCAGAGAATAGATGCGGCACAAAATTGTCTACAAGTCTTATATTTGTATTTGCCGGATAATCGGTACCATCGAGCTTTACAACATCAAATTTGATGTATAGATCTGCTCTGTGGGGGTGTATAAAGCCGTCCCCTACATCAAGATCAACCTCTATCTCTGTGTTGGGTTGATTTAAATTTGCAAATGTCCTCCTGTTTGGGGGGAATGATTGTAGCTCATAACTCTCAATATTTTCCATTGTATGTATTTTTATTTAAATATTAATCTCTATGATAGCAGTTGTTGTGGCTCCAGCAAAATCAACTAATTCTTCTTTTTCATTAGTGACCATCAATTCAATGTTATCTATTCTATTATGGCACACGGGAAAATATAATGTTGGGGATGGATTGTAGATGATGGGCTCCATGAATTCAGAATTAGGTTTGAATGTTGCAATGATGCCGGTTTGTTTGTGAGTGCCTATGCCATTTGATTTGGTGATCATACCCTCGGCCACATTACAGTGAATATTCAGAGTCTCTATGGCTAAGAATTTAGGTATATTCATAGCAGTGTGTTTGATGCCCACTCCTATAGTACCCAGATTCACTGTTTCTGTAGCAGATACAATCTCTACTCTGTGAGTGACAGAATTTTGACTTAACACTACACCTCTGGGTAATTGTGCATTTAAAGTGGATAGATTATATTGCCCTGGAGTGATGACAATTTTTTGATCCCCTACTGCAATTGTGTTGTTGTGGCGTGTAATATTTGGGATCAGGTACATGCCGTAAAATGCTCTGAGAGCTATTGTTTTGGGATACACTATGTCATCATGCAATTTGAGTTTCAATATTGAATTTTGGCTGGTGAGATGGAATACCCCCATGATGTTTTAAATACCACAAGGCCTTTTGAAAATTTTCAATTGATGGTTTATTTATTTGAGACATATATCTAAGAACAGATAAACACAAATGTCCACAATTAACATCTTTGAAGTTTTGAACACGGGCATTATTGTAATAAAGATTAGCCGAATTTAGATATTTTACTAAATTTTCAGGTGGAACACCTCCAAATGAATCAAACACAAATGCCTCATTTTTTAAATATTTAAGATAACAGATCCAGTGAGTGCCCTGATTTTTGTACTTATCCAAATTAACAATGCCACACTCTTTGTTGAGTGGTTGTTCTGGCAAAGAATCAGACATGTACACACCTCTAAAATGTTTGATGCCCAGTGGCTTGATTAAAGCTTCAATATCTTGGTTTGTAAGCGGCTCTTGTTTTTTTTAAACTTATTCATGGCTCTCTTAACACCTTTGCCTTTTTTCTCCATTGCCAGGTTATGGCGCCTCTGCTCATCTAATTCTGCCCTATTTTTCTTGGCATCTATTACTGTTTTTGCTATGGCAGCTGATCCGCCGGCCAAGCTCCCAACTGCCCCGAGAGCAGCTAAGATGGCAGGGATGGTAAATATGAAACCCCCCACATGTGATTTTTTTCTTGATTGCTGTAATTTTTTTAATTGGGGGGTACTAAGTAACAATTTCATACCATGTCCCTTGGCAAGACAAGAGCTTTTTTTCTTGCGCTGCTTTTTGGTTAAAAGACTGTCAATAGTTTTAAGAGATTTGAGACCTGCATAAGGTATCTGATACATAACACCCTTGGCCTTCATTGTAGGTTTATTATATATATATTCACAACCCCCACCCCAATTTTTGTTTGGTGCTCATAGCTATGGTGGTCCCCAATGCTGCTATTTTTTCACTCAAAGAAGCATCTTTGCTTACAAATCTGCCAAATGCAGCCTCTTCTAATTTCTTGTCTGCAACATGTCTCTTGTCAAGATCAGAATGTGTGTTGTATGCTATGTCATGGTCTCTACAAGCAGCATCTAGAGGATTAACACCAGGATCCCCTCTGTTTAATCTATCGTCCAATTTTGTGCCTGGACCACAATACTGATAGCCTGGAATATGTAGTTCAAATGGCAACTTGTTTATAATGTCATTAACAAGGCCCCGACCCTCAGAGATATTCCAAAATTTAGGTGGTAGAGTATTAATAATTTTTATGAGATATCCAATCCCCTTAGGGTCATTCACTATAAAATTAGACAATTTGGTGCTTATCATGTCCATAATTCCAACCTTTTCATTGTAAAAATTGTGGTTCCCAGCATTTTCCTCCCCAGCTATCACCAATAACCTATCTACAAGTTTCCTGACATCATCAACCCACACAAATTCTTTGGGCAGGGTGTTGTATTGTTTGATTCCACTGCCAGTCTTGATCTGTGACCATATGGGCTTGATTAAATTATTGTATTTTGCTCCACTGCTAGACTTGACTCTTTTTTGTGTGGGATCATTGTTCTGGTATAGAGCATCTGATTTTATTAATATTTCTTTGTAATCCTCATAATCTTGATCTGTATAGCTGCCAGGCCTTTTCCTAGTCATCAGTTCCCACAATCCAGGTGTTCCGGGGTACTTAACAAAAGCACCTTTTTCTCCGAGACGAGATTCTGAATATACAATTATATCATCTCCCATAAATGTTACTCTGAAATTGCCAATTCTATGAATGATGCTACCATCAAGCTCTGTGTCAGCGTATAAGCCAAAAACCTCATCTTTATTGTCTTTAGGTGTGGTTAAATATTTTTGAGCAAGAAGACCCAATTCAATAGGATCCTGAGTAGCTTCAATTCTTCTAGGAGCAACAGGACTAGGTGTATGAATACTGGAAAGTGGGGTGAATGGATAATCTAATATGTTTCTTGCAGCTACAGGTACAAGCTCTGTGATCAAATTTTGATTTTGCTCTGTAACAGTTTTGATATTCTTACCTAAATTATTAATAGCATCAATTACAGGCTGTTCTGTTTGTTTGTGTTTTTCATAAATTCCTCGGTTCTCTGATTTCCATCCCTTAAATCTTTTTACAAGATAATCTCTTAATTTGAGATCATCAATGATTGGCCTTTTCATGGTTATTTATTTATGTTTCAATGTCTACAAAATTGTTGATTTTATTTCTGTATTTGCCACTGTTAGGTGTTCTTGTCATGTCAATTGTGACAAACCCATAACTGTCCTCGTTCCAGCACTTGCTGCAAAACTTAGAAAAATCATTGTAGCTCAAGTCCCCACCTACATATTCATCATGTATGTGTTTGAGGTTGGTATGGTCTTGATGAAACACACATATAAAATTGCTGTTGTCTCGGATCAGCTGCTTCGGTATTTTTGAAAAAGTCTGTGCCAGGTAGAAGCAATCAATGTTTTTGTGTCGGCCCTGTGTAAAGAAATTTCTAACCTTGTTTTGATTATCCAGTATAATGTCATCAAACACAACAACAGAATTATCGAGACATTCATCAAGTGGCTTAACATCTGGTTCCAAAGTGGCTATATCCAGTCCATCATATAGCTTCATCAGCTGCTGATATTTTAATTGTTCCAAGCTCTTAGAGAAGATATACAAGTGCCTGTTTTTCCAGTCTAACCAGTTGGGTGCCAATAAAAAATTATCAACCATTAGTGTAGTTTTACCACAAGCAGATGGCCCAACAATAAGACACCTAATATTTTCAGGCAGCAAGTTGCCATTTCTTTTATTCTGCTGTTCAGGTTCTGGCAGCCTTTTTATAACATCCCACGTGCTCATATTATCACTTTGTTTGCATCGATCCAGCTGTTTTCCGGATGACCCAGCCATTTGACAAATAACTTGTTTCCTTTTCTGCGGATGATTTTTTCTATGAGATATGTGTCAGGCTGTTTAGTTTTGCTGAGCTCTTGTTCATAGAACCTGCCTTTGAGAATTTCTCCTCGGTGATCCTTTATTATATATGTGTTAAGGGTCCCGGGTTTAATTTGAACCACTGTAAATAATTCTGTACTCCAGTTTCTTGTAAAGCCTCTTTTGAATAAGTGCTTATATTTGCTGATTCTTACTTGATCACCCACCCTGTATTTGGCCTTTCTTGTTGTTGGCTGATATCTAGGATAATAAACAGTACTGATCAATTTTTGCTCATCAGATGAAGTTACTTCAGAGGGTTTCATGTTGATTGTGGAATGGACCGAGTTGTTATATTTATGTAGAAGTTCTGGAAGAATATTAATCCATTTATAATTACCTTGAAGGGTAAATTGTTTATACATAAGATTTTTTAAGGTTCTGTTGAATCTCTCTACAATTGAGGCCTTGAGGTCACTGTAACTCGAGTAATGTTTTATTGCCTGGCTTTTAATAAATTGTTGAAACACTGAATTATAAAATTCTTTGCCATTATCTGTTTGCAAATAGCGCGGGGATCTTCCACTCTGATTGATGATTGTCCTGAGGGCTTCTGTAACACATTTTCCAGTCTTGGATTTGAGTGGCACAGCCCAGGCAAATTTTGAAAATGTGTCTATTACAGTGAGTAGATACTTGTAGCCCTTGTTGATTTTGTCTAAGTTTTTCAACTGCCCACTTGCCAACTCAATCAAGTCGCTCTGCCATAAATCATCTATGCCCTTTGTGACTACTGGGAGTCTCTTATAATTATGTCTGGCTTGTCTGTGTAATTCATCAACAATAATTTGTCTAGACATAATACGTAAACAAGAATATTGCAACTATGGGGTGTTCAGCAGCTGAGACTGCAGGATTTTCTAAATATAATTTGTCCCCTATTTGTATTTTAAATTCCAGAGAGCCATCATCTTCAACATAAGATGTTTCTAATGTATTCGGATCTGTAAAATCCTCCAATTCTACACTGGTGATTTTCACTTTGTTGTCAGCATTTGTTATTGATAAGGTGGGGTAGTGGTGTGCCTGTGGTTGATGCCAATATTTGATCTTGATTGGTCTCAATGTGCCCCCAACAAAAAATTGATAATAAAACTGTGCAGGGGACAGCATATATATTTTGCCACCTGGTGTAAATGGAGAATCATATTCTTTGTTGGGGATTCTGTACAATTCAAGAATTACTGTATGTTTTGGATTCTCGATTATGCCTGTTATTTCTTTCTCTGCTGTAAGCAATCTGCTTGTTACAGATTCAAGATGCTCATTGATCGTTCTAACAACATCATCATGGCCTGGCTTGATTTTTATGTCCACAATAAGTTTCTTGTATTGTTGCACAATCTCTTGAAGCTGGGTGGCAAAAACAGACAGAGCATTTGCTTGATTGGATTCCATGGTCCCTAGCTGTTGCTTGATATTAGCTACAATTTGTTGCAAATTTTCAACAACTGCCAATTTTGAATTTTGAGCAGTAAGATCATGGACCTGACTTCTGATATCTTCAAACAGGTCATGCAGTTCATTAATATGTTGATTGGTTGGAAGAGTGGCCACTGTCTGAGTGAGATGTTTGATCTCTGCCTGGATATTCTTGATATCTTCTGATTTCAATATGCGATTCACTGCCCTCTTAATATTTTTAAGTTCCTGTGATGTAGGCAGATTTGAAACAGTATTCTGCAAAGACTCAAGTGCCAATTTCACATTGTTTAATTCAGAAGCATCAGCCACATTTTGCATAGCATTTTGGAGCAGGGTTATATCTGCCTGAGAGGGTGTGGATTGTTGTAAAATTTCAAGTTTTGTTTGGATATCATCTATCAAGTGATGAAAATGAGATAGCTCAGATTCAGTGTTGAGGTTTTCAAGCTTTGTGATTTGTTGCTGGACACTAACAAGGGTATCTACAATCCCAGGCAATCTGGATTCTAGTACATTTGCCAAATCACTTTGCACTGCTGCTATTGTACCTTCAAGATGGGTTATGGAACTTTGAATTTTTCCAAAATCTTCATATGTTTCAAGTTGCAGCTTAATATTTGCTACACTCCGAGTTATTGCATTCAAAGCATCAGAAGATGGCAAGTTGTTCATAAAATTTTCAAGTGTCTCAATTTTTTCTTTAACCTCGGCTATGGCATTGTTCAGAGGGTCTAGATTAGGTATTTGGAGTGACTGAATCTGTTCTTTTAGAGTGGAAATCACTAGATCAAAATCTTCTTGTGATTTTATGCTTTTGACAATTGTTTGGAGCTGTGTCTGGACATTATTTATCTGTTCTTCCAATTGTTGTTTCAATTGCTCAGAGTTGTTAGCCTGGGTCTTAAATTTGGCTTGAAGAGCTGCAACAGCCTCTTCTAAACTTTGAAAATTATCCAATGTCGCCAGATCAGTATATTTCTGAAGCAATAATTTAAGTTCAGAATCAATTTTAAGAAGAGGGTCCATGCATTGTGATTGTAAATTTGTAATTTCTAATTGAAGACTGGCATTGAGTGTGGTTTGTAAAGCTTGTAAATCACTTCTTAATTTCTTGACTCTGACATCAAGCATCAGAATCTCATCACTGTGATCTTCATGCCTTTTATGGCCAAATATATCATTAGGCATTTTCTTTTAGTAGTTATTTATTATAGAGTATCTGATTCTTAATTCTATAAAAAAGGGTATAAGCTTGTCATAAGATCCAGGGACCTCAATATATAAGCAGTCACCAGCAGAAACAGTATATACAGTGCCAGAAATCATGTTTGAGTGCTTAATTCTATAAATATTTCTCCCTACTGAAATCTTGACATCACCCTCAGGGGTTGTAATAAATTGCAATTGCCCACCTACAGGTAATTGGTAATGATTTAAATTATTGTTAAATATGTACAATGTTTTACCTGTTTCATCATCAACTTCTGTAAGTATGCTGTTCAGATGAATAATTAACAAGCCACTCAGTTTAGATATCATATCAGAAGAGGGTTGTGGTGTTGGCAGGTCCATAATAGCCTGTTTTTTGAACCCAAATAAGTTCATAGGCATGTTTATTTATTTCAAATCATGCTCTGTGCTTGTGCATTGATTACCATTTTTCAAATCACAATGACCCCATGGTAGAGTATGTATGCCACATGATAAAATGCATCTCTTATCATCATGTGGGTCCAGAGCCACTTTTCTTACAGTATTGCTAGTCAATAAGTGATCCTCACTCTGAATTCTGGATTCTGATGTTTTGATTGAATTCTGGGATTTGATGCAATTTTCATAATCTTCAAATTGGAGATCTTTTTCCACAGCTACTTTGCCAATACCCTTGGCCTTTTTGACAACAGCACCACTACGTGTTTCAAAAGTATACATCTTGGCACTTAACCCAGCAAATGCCACAATAACATCACCAAGTGTCTCATCTTTTAACTTGCCAGGCACCTTTTTGTTGTGGGGTTGAATATTCAGATGGCCTGGCAATTCACTTGTATCAAAATATTTAAACAATTCAGGCTGTGCAATATCTTGATAAATATCTTCTGTTTGAATATCAAGAACAAAACTATCCGTGTCCATATACATCAATTTTACACGATCACCATAAAAAGGTTTCAACACATCATAATACAATATTAACATATGTAATTTGGACAATTCCAATATCGCAGCCCCTACATAAATAGGTTTATCAAACTTAATTTTTGTTTTCTTCATGTTGAAAAGTGCCATTTTCTCATCATAAATTCTTCTGTAATTGAAGTTGGGCTTTGCAACCAATTTTTTGCTCAGGCTGGGGTCAGTAATTATTTTAACATCGGTATGTTTTCTGACATTTTCAATTGTTTTGCCATATACAGAATTGACCATCAATTTAAACAAGCCCTTATCAAATTCGCTTTTTGCAGATGTTCGAAGCTCTGTGTTTGTATCAATGTATGGTTTCAACCATCCTGAGTGCCTGAACCTCAAAACTTTTCCAACTTTGGTCACTTGAACACCATGTTTCATCAGGAACTGGAGGTTTTTGTAATATATGACATAACCCTGTTTTGGCTCCAATGTCATCATGAGCTTCTTCTGTTTAGAACCAGGTGAGCACTGAACCTCGGGAATTGGGGGCAGATCAGAAAATTTATTGTGCAAATCATCAGGAATTGTCAGATCAACCTCTAAGAAGAGGCCATATTCACTGTCATCAAAGTCCTGAAGATCGTCAATATTGAAATCTTCAACCCACTCAAGCCCTGCATATGGCAGTTTTTGCATCATGGCGTGACCATAGAGGTTGTTGGCATCTACATACAGTATATAATTTGATGGCCGTGCTGGATCATAATCAGGAATATATTTGTTATTTGCTCTGGCATATCTCTGGGAACATTGCACCATCCCTCCTCTTATACATTTCTCCATAAACAGATACGTATCTTGATCGTGGATCAGATCCAACTGCATTTTGGTGTTCAAAAACGTTGCAGACCATGCTAGGCCCGGGGCACTGTAAAAATACACAGGGTCCAGTCTATAATTTTGCATGGAAGATTTTCTGAATGTCTGTATTATATCAGCTAAGAGGGTCCCATCAAGTTTCGAATATGCCTTGTGATAATCACCAAATGTCTTGCATTTTAAATTGTTCCACACCAACTGGGCATGGTGATAATCATCATCAGTGATTCCAGATCCTCTGATTCTGCTGTAAAACTCTTCTTGTGGTGGCAGGGAACACTCATCAAATTTAGAAAAATCTGTAACATAGTCATATGGATATACACCCTTCCGCCTGATTAATTTCAGGTCCTGATTTGGAAACTTTGCACTCGTGATTTTGAATTGATCATCAGGTAATTGATTTGCCAGTGTAGGCAGGCCAGCAGGTAAAAATCTGTAAGAATCAAGAAATCTTATGTTAATAGGAACACCATTAACTTTAATTATCTTGGTAATGGCAATATATTTTTCATCATTTTCAGCTAAAATATTTAAATTCTGCTTGTCAAACCCCTCGTACCTGATCAAATGATGGAAATCATAATTGGATGCTCCATGGCAAAATATGGGGACAAATCTTGGTCTCTTGATCTGAATATTGCAGCTATTACACAGGGCCATTAAGAATTTACCATCTGTATGAGAATGGTGATGTACCTTGATATTTGCATCTGAAAATTCAGAATCACATACCGGGCATTTTTCTGCATTGTTGAAATCTTCTATCTGATCCTCTGTTAAAGGCAACATAGGCTTTGATTTTAATAAGATGTTAGATGCTATGTCACGGCACTCATTTTCTATTCTTTGTGCAAATTCTTTGACGGCATTTGGTCCCATGTATAAATATTCTTTACTAACCACACCACCCTGTACAACCATATAATAAAAACTGGAAGGTTCATGTAGCTGGTATGGTGTAATTGAGGATTCTTCAGGATCTGGATTGCAGAATGCAAGAGGGTTGAGGTTCGATTCAAAATCATAGACAATAAATGCTGGGTGTTCCAACAAGGCTTCAAACTTATTGAATTTTGCTTTTTCACTTGGATTGGGCATCACCATATGAACAGGTTTATGGTTGCCACAGTATTTCAGATGCTCAATTAACTTATTTTTTGCAATTTCTGCATTTTCTTCCCGAACCCCATTCACCATTTTTCTACCATCAAATACAGTCAAACATCTTCTGCACAACTTGAATATTCTATGAGTTTTATCTAGTTGTGTTCTGACTAAAGCTTCAAGATTTTGTATCAGAGTGTAATGATAAATGCCATCCCCCTCAATGAAGAGCAGATCAATCGGAATAGCAGATTCATCATCAAATGTACTGATTCTGAGAGGTGCTATCGGGCAATTGCCAGTGGAACAAATAAATACATTAATAGATAATTGTTTGCCATTGATGTGCCTGGCCCTTTTTTCAAATTTATCAATATTCTGAACAGACATTGGATATTCCAAACCCTCCATTGCATCGTCAAAAAGATGTTCATGTTGTTTGTAATAAGTTATTCTCTCAGGATGGCTTGAAACTGGATACAAAGCAGCTAAAATACACCACAAAAAGCATTTCTGGTCGGCATTTTTTATATTAATCACGGCTTGTTTGTTTTTGATATTGTCAGGTAATGGCAGATAAGTGGAACCTTGTAATGGGCTGAATTCAGAAATATTAACATATAACTTGTGTGATGAGCCGCATAGGCTCCATCCTGACTCTTTTGCCGCAAATTCAGAGTGTTTAATATTCAATTGTTCTATCAACCTGCTTATTATTTTGTCTGAATTTGCATTTGAATATACCGGTACAGTTTCTGTTATGTGGGGCTGTGTAAATTTTGTGCCATTTGGTTTCTTATATTGTACAAACAATTTGAGGGACAGCTTATAAGAGCCATTTTGTGCATTAAGAATTGCCTGGAGATCAGAATTTACACTGTTCAAAAAATTCTGAATGCCACATCTTGGCTCTGATACAAAGCGATAATCCCTAAGTTGGGCATTAAAACTGCTATGGATAGGTTCATAGCGTGGCTGCTTTGCTGCTCTGGCATTAAGAGGTGCTTCGTGCTTTCTTTTCAGACCAGATGTGGATGGTTGAGTTGATGATTGTGCAGAGCAAGTATCTCTATGTGTATATGTGAAGTATTGCATGCTGTATTCTCTATTGCATTTGGGGCAAATTATTGTGGGAGTTCTGCATTTGTCTGGGTTACAAATCTTTTGGTGTCTGGCCCGAATAGAGCTGGATATATTTTTATTGCACTGATTGCAATATTTTTGATTCGGCATTTTTGTTGTTGTTTATTATATACAATTTCCTGGGATTCAAATCAAAACTTTATACTGGATCAGTTGGGTTCAGCAGTGTGCTTTGCGTGTATGTATGTATGTGTATAGGTGTATATGTGTGTTAATATTTTTGGCTTTGGTATTTATATAAAATTTCCTGGGTTTTAAATCAAATCTCTATGCCTATCTTATGACAGGTTGTAAGGCCAATAGCCCACAAGTGGAAAAAGAAAATAAATATTCATTCACACTGACCTTCCGCAAATACCTGCACGAACATGCATGTCTTGAATGGCAATAACCTTGTTATTTTTGTATAACAGGCTGGGGCAAATATAAGTTTGACTCTAAATATGAGTGGATTACAACAAATATCAGATTTTATATTGTTCAATATGAATATTTAAACCTGTAAGTATGAGGAGCACTGTATCAACACATCTATTCTCCTCAGTCACTCTCACAATACTGGCTGATGCAATACTCGGGAATTTCTGTAAGTACTGGCGCTGAGGGGACATGCAAAGCAAAAATCAATACTACTCGGGAATTGCACACACTGACACAGAGGAGAAACATGCAAACATATAATATCACGGAGCAATTCTAGAGAGGCTCTGCATATTGCATTGTTTTAATATTGGATATGCAAGTTGAGGCTGGGGTCCAATTGAACTTAAACTGGAAGTAAATATGTGTGTGTGGGTATGGGTTTTTGGCTTAATTTCAGGTGTAGCCAAAAAAATATCAATTTTTGACAAGTTTATAGACAAAAATCTGGCTGATGCAACTTTTGTAAGTATAAACAAATCAATCTGAGGGAGCTCTTCCTTTCCGAAAAATTCTTGAGGGCATTTTTTCCAAAATGCTTGGATTAGGCAAAATGCTACACTAGAGCAAAAAACTCATATGGCCATGTTGAGCAAGTTTTAAGTGTAGCAAAGCTGCTGGAGGGGAGCTCTTCCTTTCCGGTCCTGGTTGTATCACCAAACCCTGTTTAGACTTGCGCCAATCATCCGTGTATCGTCTTCTCCCCTGTCTCGCCTCGTGCAGTTCGTCCATTCTCTCGTTTAATTTTTTCCCTGCGCCGAAAGAAGAGTGTCGAGATCACCGCACCTCATTCCACTGATCTCCCGAAGATAATCCTTGACAGCCATTTCACAAGGGATGCGAAATTCCGGCGTTGATCTCGCTATGATTAAAAGTTTATTAACATCTCCGTTTACTGCTTGTTTGAATATTTTACATAGCAGTTCGGGCGGTAAATCGGTTATACAAGACATGTTGTTTTTTTTACTGTATGTTATTTATTTATACACCCCATCCAAATTTTTGTTTCGTGTTCATAGCGATGGTGGTGCCCATTGCTGCAACTCTTTCTCCCAACGATGCGTCCCTGCTGACGAATCTTTCGAAAGCTGCGTGCTCTAACTTTCTGCCTGCTTCGTGACGTGCATCCAGATCGGTGCGAGTGTTGTTGTAAGCGATGTCGTGATCTTTGCATGCCGCGTCCAACGGATTCACACCCTTGTCTCCTCTCTCCAATCTTTTCTCGAGTTTGGTACCCGGTCCGCAGTACTGGTAGCCAGGTAAATGCATCTCGAAAGGTAACTTGTTGATGATGTCGTTCACGAGTCCCTTTCCTTCGGCCACGTTCCAGAATCTCGGAGGCAGCGTGTTGATAATTTTGATCAAGTAACCTATGCCCTTGTCGTCGTTCACGATGAAGTTGGAAAGTTTCGTGCTGATCATGTCCACGATGCCAACCTTCTCGTTGTAGAAATTACGATTGCCTGCATTCTCTTCGCCGGCTATCACCAACAATCGGTCCACGAGCTTCCTCACGTCGTCCACCCAAACGAATTCTTTGGGCAACGTGTTGTCCAAACGTGCGTTTGACGCCGCTTCCACTTTTCACCTCGTTCCAAATCGGTTTGATAAGATTCCTGTACTTCTCTCCGCTGCTCGATTTCACCCTATTCTGCGAGACGTCGTTGTTCTGGTACATGGCATCCGTCATGATCAGAATTTCCCTGTAACTCTGGTAATCTTCGTCGGTGTAATCCTTCGGCTGCTTTTTGGCAACGAGTTCCCACAGTCCCACCGTACCCGGATACCTGGTCCAACTATTCTTATCGCCTAAATTAACTTTAATGTCGTTGCCTTCGAAGGTGACTTTCGATTTCCCAATCTTCCAATCTTCGTTGATTTCCATGCTCGGATACAATCCGAACACTTCATCCTTGTCGAATTTCCCCGTGCTCAGGTAGTCTCGTGCCAAAGGTCCCAACTCGATCTTATCCGAAGACGACGACGTGCTACCTATGGCTCGACGTCGTGCCGGTACGTCCTTCAGTTCGAACGGCGTCGAAGGAATGCTCGAAATGGGCGTGGGTACAGCGTAACTTTTAGCTGCGAGTGGTACGAGTTCGTTGATCAAATTTTTATTTTGTTCCGTGACACTTTTAATTTCTTTACCTAGACCGCTGATGGCGTCGATCACAGGTTGATCCTGACGTTTCTTCTCTTCGTAGGATCCGCGATTCTCGGATTTCCAACCTTTGAATCGCTTCACGAGGTATTTTCGCAAGTTGAGATTGTCCGAATTCTCAGCCTATACGTTCGGTTCTCGTAGTTTTCTTGCTGTCACCCGCTTGAGACTATCCACTTTTTCTAACACTCACTTTTTGTTGTAATGGTTATTTTATATATGCTTGTCAGACGTTTGAAAAAAAAACGTTTCTTTCAAATTTTATTTTTTAGATTCTCGACCTTTGATTTTTTTTGGATTTTTTTCTTCTTGTTGCAAATCTCAAATTGTCCTCTTGTTAGCCTTTGAGACGTCTAGATAAACGTTTATTTTATTTCTATATTTTCCATGGTTTGCTTTTCGAGTCATGTCAATGGTCACGAATCCGAAATCGTCACTGTTCCAACAGTGGGAGCAGAATTTAGAAAATAGATTGTAATTTATGTCAGCCCCTACGTAATCATCGTGTGCGTGTTTTAAATTGGTGTGGTCTTGTCGAAACAAACATATGAAATTAGCGTTGTCGCGTAGCAGTTGTTTCGGAACGTTGGAAAAAGTTTGTGCCAGGTAGAAACAATCTAATCCTTTGTGACGACCTCGAGTGAAAAAATTACGAATCTCGTTTTGATTTTCCAAGATCATGTCGTCGAACACCACAACGGAATTCTCGACACAATCGTCCAGTGGAATGATTTCAGATGCGAAAGTTGCAATGCCCAGTCCCTCGTACATTTTCATAAGTTGCTGGTATTTCGGTTGTTCGAGACTTTTCGAAAATACGTAGAGCTGTCTGTTTTCCCAGTCTAACCAATTGGGTGCGAGGATAAAATTATCAATGAGCAGTGTCGTCTTTCCGCACCCCGAAGGTCCTACGATCAGACATCGTATGCCATCGGGGAGCAATTCGCCGTTCCTTTTTTTCGTTTGACTCTCCGAATCAGGTAAACGTTTCACAACATTCCACGTACTCATAGAATCACTTCGTTTGAATCGATCCAACTCGTTCCCGGAAGTCCCAGCCATTTCACCAAAAGTTTGTCACCTCTCTTACGCAAAACTTTTTCGATAAGGTACGTGTCGGGGTATTTAGTTTTAGAGAGTTCATCCTCGTAGAACTCCCCAATAAAATTTCACCGCCACTGTCCTTTATTATATACGTGTGACGGTTCCCGGGTAAAACTCGAACCACGGTAAAAGGTTCCGTGCTCCAGTTTCGTGTGAAACCCCTGTCGAACGTTCGCTTCAATTTACTGATCCTCACCTGGTCTCCAATTTTGTATTTAGGTTTTTTTGTCGTGGGTGTGTACTTTGGACAGTAAACGCTAGAAATTAAACGTTGCTCGTCGGACTTGGTAACGTCAGCTGGCTTCATGCCTATCGTTCTGTGCACCGTGTGATTATAGTCGTTAACGAGTTCCGGAAGAATGGTGACCCACTTGTAGCTTCCCTGAAGCGTAAAGCGTGACCACATGCGCGATTTCAGACTGCGATTAAATCTTTCAACGATGCTGGCCTTGACGTCACTGAAGGTCGAGTAATGTTGAACGTCGTGTTTTTGAATAAACTTTTGGAATACGGCATTGTAAAATTCCTTCCCCTTGTCCGTGTGCAGAAACCGAGGTCGTCTGTCGCCGCTTTCGCGAAAAATTAATTTGAATGCTTCCCTGACGCATGTTCCTGTTTTCGCCTTCAAAGGTAGAGCCCACGCGAATTTCGAAAATGTGTCTATGACGGTGAGGAGGTACTTGTTGCCCTTGTTCAATTTATGTACATTTTTTAGATTGCCGCTACTCATTTCCACGAGGTCGCTTTCCCAGAGGTCATCGATGCCCTTGGTTACCACCGCCAAACATTCGTAGTTGCGGCGTGCAGGTTTATGCAATTCTTGGACGATGGCTTGCCTAGACATTTTTTTTTTTTTTTAGAGATTACGTTTGAAGAGAAGCACCAGCGTGATGGGATTCAAAGAGGGTGGCACCTCGCTCGTGTTTTGAAGGATCAGCTTATCGCCGGCACTCACGTCGAAAACGGTAAGATCTTCGTCTTCGTGTATTTCATATATGTTGCGCGTTTCGTTCCAACGTGCCAGAGGAATGTTTCCTGCTTTCTGGACACCACGATTCGATATCAACGTCATGGTGGGAACGCTAGCTTTTCTGCCGTAAGACCAGTACGAAAATTCGTTTACCTGAATCGTGCCATCGAGGAGAAACTTGTTGTACGGATGATAAGG
This sequence comes from Lepisma saccharinum, assembly GCF_977018435.1. Classification (NCBI taxonomy): domain Eukaryota; kingdom Metazoa; phylum Arthropoda; class Insecta; order Zygentoma; family Lepismatidae; genus Lepisma; species Lepisma saccharinum. The sequence continues at coordinate 58,749 of NW_028143471.1, read as the reverse complement.
ATGTAACATGTACAGTTTGTTACCTTCGACGAACGTGGAGATTCTCTGCTGATTGGGTACGCTGTTGATTTCGATGGCTTGCCAGGTGAACAATTTGGCGAATTTAGTGTCGACGCCGAGCAGATTACTGTGAACTTGTCCGAGTTTATTTTCGATGGGCAACAAATGTTCGACTATGGTATCCGTTACGGCAGAAAATGACGGTTTGATTTTCACTTCCACGTTCAACTGCTTGTAGTTTTCGTTCAGTTCTTGCAACTTGGCACCGAAAGAGGCCAGCGTCGATTCCTGCGTGGATTCCAGCACTCCAACTTGATCTCTGATGTTGACGACAATGTTCTGAAGGTTCTCGACTTGATTCAATTTCGAACTCTTCTCGGTAAGATCGTTCACGATGCTTCGCATCTCGGTAAACTGCGTGTGAAGATCCGCGACGCTCTGCGAAGTGGGCAGCGTCGACACCAGCGAAGTAATTTCGTCTCGAATCTGTTCCACGTTTGCCGTTTCCGTTTCTAGTCGTTTCAGCATTCGAGATATGTTCCTTTTCAAAGCGTGTAATTCTTTGGAGGTGGGGAGATTGGCCACCGTACTTTCGAGATCGCTCAATGAACTTTTGATGTCGCTGGATTCGGATAATGACGTCACCGCCGTTTTCAATTTTTCCAAATCTTCGGTCGAAGGTACGCTCGTCCGTAACGATTCCAAGTCACCCTGTATGTTGTCCAGTACGTGATGAAAATGAGCGAGGTTCGATTCGACGTTCAAATTTTCTAAATACTCGATCTTCTGCCGAACCGTGCTTAACGTGTCGTGAATGCTCGTCAACGCGCTCGCTTGAATTCTAATATTTTTAATTTCTTCGTTGATCAACTCCAGAGACGCCTGAAGCGTAGCGATGGTGGTTTGAATGTGTTCGAAATCTTGATAAGCCTCCAATTGAATTTTTATGTTCGCGACGCTTTTACCGATGACCTGCAGTTCGTCCGACGATGGTAGGTTCGTCATGGTATCTTCCAAAGTCTGTAACTTGGATTTAATTTCTTCCAACGTGCCGGTGAATTCTTCTTGTAATTTGGAAACGACGACATGCAAGCGTTCTACATCGATATCGTTCACCACGGTTTGAAGTTCAGAGAAATTCTTTTCGATTGCGGAAGTTCGTTCTTCGATTTCGAGTTTCAATTTTTCCAAATCTTCATTTTTCGATTGAAATTGCTGTAATTTGGCCAAATCATTTTGAAGCGAATCCACGCTCAACTGTATATTTTGAACGTTGTCGTAAGAAGGTACGTCAACATAATTTTTTATGAGCGTTTTCAGTTCGGAATCGATTTTCAGAATGGGGTCGAGACATTGCGTTTGGAGCGTAGCGATCTCCGACTCTAAACTTTTGTTTAAGGTCTCCTGCAAAGCGATCAAATCGCTCCTCAACTTTTTAATTCGAACGTCGAGCATGAGAATCTCTTCTGCGTGGTCTCCACGCTTGGTGTGGCCGAAAATGTCGTTAGGCATTTTGTTAACGGTTATTTATAATAGGATAGACGATTCGTAATTCTACGAAGAGAGGAATGAGTTTGTCGTAATCTCCGAGGAGTTCCACGTAAAGATAATCTCCTGCTGAAAAATCGTACGTAATGTTAGAAAGCATCTTGTCGTGCTTGATTCGAAAAATGTTCTTGCCGGTAGATATTTTGATTTCGCCTACGTTTTCCGGATTCACGGTGATCCTAAGTTTCCCGTCGATCGGAATTTCGTAGAAATGTAAATTGTTATTGAAGACGTAAAAAATCTTGCCCACGTCCTCATCCAATTTCGTCCAAATGCTGTTGAGGTGAATGATCACCAGACCGTTGAGTTTAGTTAACACGGAAGGTAGAAATTCATGATCTGTCGTGCGGTGTACAGTCTCCATTGTTTGCTTACGGAAACCAAAGAGATTCATTGTCCTTGCTATTTATTTATTGTGTATGTGAGACAGTTAAAGTTTATTTTTTTTATTTTAGTTATAGTTATTTAAGTTTATTTTTTTTTCATTTGCATTGCCTACAATTTTTACTAATTTCTAAACGATAGTGCCCCCAAGGCAACGTGTGGATTCCACAAGACAAAATACATCTTTTATCATCATGCGGATCCAGCGCAATTTTCTTAACTTTGTTTGTGGTAAGCACGTGGTCAACGCTTTGTATTCTTGTCTCCAAACGTAGAATCCTCGACTGTGAATAGAGGCAATTGATGTAATCCTCGAACACAAGCTTGTTTTTCACGGTATTTTTACCAACACCTTTGGCTTTTTTGGTGGTGCTGGTTTCTGTTTTCACCACATACATTTTGGAACGTAAGCCGGCGAACTCCAGAATGATTTCTCCGTTGCATTCATCCTTCATTTTATCAAGCCCTTTTTTATTGCGAGAAAGGAGATCAAATCTGTTTGGTTGAGGGAAGGAGGATGTGTCGAAATGATCAATCATTTTCGGTTGTTTCAAATTGTTATAGAGGTCAGATGTCTGTACGGAATAAATAAAACTGTCCGTGTCCGTGTACAAAAGTGTTATATTTTCATTATAGAAGGGTTTCATGACATTATAATGAAATTCAAACATATGCAGTTTAGATAAATCCAAAACCGTCGCCCCCACGTAGATTGGTTTGTTGAACTTGATTATTTTTTATCCATCACAAACATTTTTATCCATCCTGACATTCTCCATTGTTTTTCCGTAAACAGCATTATTCTTGAGTTTAAAAAAATCTTTATCTAAATCTGACGTGGCGCGTGTTCTATGATACGTATTTTTTTCAATGTAAGGTTTTAACCACTCGGAATGTTTGAATTTCATTATTCTTCTCACATTTATTACTTGAACTCCCTTCTCAATTAAGAATTGAAGATTTTTGTAATGGAGAACGTATCTCTCTTTCCTATCCAATGTTAACAGAAGCTTACGTTGATTTGAATCAGGCGAACATTTTAGTTCGGGTGCAGGAAGTAGATCTTTGAAGTAATCGTGTAGATGGTCGGGGAATTCGAGGTCCACCTCTATAAACAAGCCAAATTCACAGTCGTTGAAATTATTAATGTTAATGGAAGTATTATCCACCCATTCGAACCCGCCGTAAGGAAGTTTTTGTATAATAGCATGTCCGTATAAATTATTTGCATCCACATAAAATATGTATTTCGATTGTTCGTTAGGATCGTATTCTTCTGACATGTGAACGTTATTTGCTTTTGCATGTCTCTGTACGCATTGCACCATTCCACCTCGTATCCCCCTCTCGATAAAATATAACATGTCCACGTCCGGTATCAATTCGAGTTTTATTTCTGTCTGTAATAACATGGCAGACCACGCTAAGCCCGAGAGACCGTAAAAATATGCAGGATCTAATTTGTAAATATTCGCCGACGTTTTCCTGAATGCTTGAAAAACATCCGCGAGTATCGTCACGTCCAGTTTTAAGTAGGCATCGTGATAATCACCGAGTGTCCTACATCCTAATTTGTCCCACATCCGTTGCGCGTGTTCGTATTCATCGTCCGTGATTCCTTTCTCTCTGAGTCACTGTAAAATTCTTTTTGATGTGGAAGAGTGTCGTCGTTAAATTTAGAATTATCACTAACACATTCATATGGATAAATCCCTTTACGTCTAACGAGTTCTATGTCTACGTTGGGAAAACTAGCTCTCGTTATTCTAAATTGTTCAGCTGAAAGTTCGCTGGCAAGAGCGTCCAAGCTCACAGATAAAAATCTGTAAGAATCTAAAAATCTCATCTCCAGAGTTTCGTTTGTTCCCGGAATCAATACTCGCTTGCTGACACTGATGTACCTTTCTTCATTCTCTGCTAGAATATTTATTTTTTGTCTATCATATCCAAGATTCCGAATTAAGAGATGGAAGTCGTAACCGCTGCCATTATGAAGGTATATGGGGACAAACGTAGGTTTTTGGATCTTTAGATTACACGTGTTACAGATTCCACCGATGTAGTTTCCGGTGAAGTGATTATGGTGAAATACTTTCCGGTTCTCGTCGGTGAAACGTTGATCGCACTCCGGACACGTTTCAATGTTATTGTGAGATTGAAGTTCATCGCTGGATAATGGAAGCATTGGTTTCGATTCGCGTAAGAGGCTGCCAATGGTCTCAACCTCTTCAACCATCTTTTCAAAAAAAATGTTTGATTACGTCTGGTCCTCGGTAAACATACGGTTCATCTATCCTATTTTGTCGCACGACAACATATCCGAAACTCGGGGCTTCGTGCAACTGATACTTTGTTGTGGAAGAAAGTTCGGGGTCTGGTTCGCAGTACGACAACGGTTTGAGAAAAGACTCAAAATCAGCAATGATGATTGCGGGATGCTCCAAAAATGCCTTATGCATCCTAAATTCTTCGACCTCTTTTGATTTCGGCATCAACATGCGAGTCGATCTGTTGTCACCGGAATAAGTTTCATGTTTCTCGATAGCAATCTGACGTCCGGTGTAATTTTGATAATCGGCTCGTTTTTTACCGTTGAATGTGGTTAGACATCTCGGGCAAACTTCGATGTGGTTTGCATACTTGGAGTTTGACTTCTGACCAAGCGTGATAGTGAACGAATTAGTGTGCAGTGATGAACACTGTCGTTTGAAATTAGAAGAAGATTAATCACACGAGCATCATCATCGTCGACATCGCTTATCCTGACGGGATTCACGACATGTTTATCCAACGTATAGGAATACACGTTGATGATTAAGCGTTTTCCTTCTGCATCTCGTGCTCGTGTTTCGAATTTTGATATATCAGAAATGGTTACCGGGTATTCGATGCCAGCCATTGCATTTTCCAGTTGAGGTTCATGCTGCTTGTAATGATAAACCTGTTCTGGATGATTTAACCAATGAATCGGGTAAAGTTCCGCCAACACACACCAAAGGAAACACTTGTTATCACTGTTCTGTATATTTAACACAGCCCTCTTGTGTTGAATGTTCGGTGGAAGAGGAACGTAGCTGGACGCGCGAAGAGGCGAGAATTGGTTCACGTAAACGGTTAACGTGTGAGGACTTCCACACAGAGACCATCCCGACCCTTTAGCCTCGAAATCGTCGTGTTTCTTAACCAGCTCATTTGAAAGATCAGAATAAAATTCGTCCAAATTATCGACGTCCGCCAAATGAAGAGCCTGGTTTTTTGTTCGATGATAAAAGACTCTTGTTGTACCATCGACTTTTTCGTATTCGGAAAATAGATCAACGTATACTTTTGTGGAATTATTTTCCAATTTATTTTTTAGAATATTTATCACGGATGTTTTCGTTTCACGCAAGAAACTAAGAATGTCGCAGCCTGTTCCGAAGTAAAAGAGAAATCCTGAATATGACGGTTGAATGCAGATCTAATTGGTTTTCGTTCATTAGATAATTTAACTTGTTTGGAAGTGGAAGCTTCCGTTTCTGGATCATCGATTTTTCTTTTCAATGTTCCTCGTTCGGTCGATGGTTTGCAAATTTTCAGGTGTTTACTTAAATGTGTAATGCTGATCATCTTTCCGCATCGAGCACAAGGCTTAGAAGGTAACGAACGATTAATTCTCGAACCTGTTTCGCTACATCTTGCCCTGTGTACTGATAAATTGTTCCTTGAGATTAGCTTCCCACAAGTAACACATTCAGTTTTATCATTTTTACGATTGAAACTGGTGGTGGATGCCATTGCTTTTTCGAAAATCACAGAAATCAAAAAGTCTAGTATATAGCGATACAATTTTCAGGTATGTTATTTTATATAGAATTTCTTGGGGTGAAATAGAAAACGCACGATCACGTCAAAATTCAATCTGGTCGAAATTACTATGAAAAACCACGTGAAACACCTTTGAACTTGAAATAATAGATGGTATGTAGCTGCAAAGAAAGTTAATAACCTATTTTTTTTACAAAAAACGAGGAGCGCTGCGACAGGACGTCCGTACTCTTCGGCTGCTCTTACGAGACTGACTGATCTGCAGTGTATGCCGTCTTATATAATAAAAGCGCGGACCGTATTGAAAACACCTGTAATAATTAACCAATCAGAATACGCCACGTTAGATATGACTCATCACATTACGTCATAACTTGTTGCAATATGTTGTGTAATAGTTTACTCCCTTATAGTTAATACAACGAAGGGCATTAGATATGAGTCATCACAATGTTACGTAATAACTTGTTGCAAAAACGTTGTGCAATAGTATACCCTTATAAATAATACAATTAAGGGGTGCTTAATATGAGTCATCACAATGTTAGTTACATGGTTCTAGTTAGGATGATGATTTTTTTTTTGTTTGTTGGATAGGGGTTCAAGAAGACTATTTGTTGTAGTGACCACAGTATTGTTTTTTTTTGTGTGTGTTTTCTGTTCTCTTACGAGAATTAATATAGGTTGTTATAGAACCCTCCAATTCATGACTTAGGAAAAATCTGTTTGCTGATCCATCACGTACGCCTATACGTGAGAAAAAGTATGAATAGAACCTATGATCGGAAATCCAGAATGGCGACCGGAAGTGGGATTATCTTGAAAACGGTAAGACTTAGGAGAAATCTGTTTGCGGATTCATCACGTACGCCTATACGTGAGAAAAAGTATGAATATAACCTATGCTCGGAAATCGAAAATGGCGACCGGAAGTGGGATTATCTTGGAAACGGTAAGACTTGGGAAAATCCTGTTTGCGGATTCTTCATGTACGCCTATACGTGAGAAAAAGTATGAATAGAACCTATGCTCGGAAATCGAAAATGGCGACCGGAAGTGGGATTTTCTTGGAAACGGTAAGACTTAGGAAAAATTTGTTTGCGGATTCATCACGTACGCCTATACGTGAGAAAAAGTATGAATAGAACCTATGTTGGGAAATCCAAAATGGCGACCGGAAGTGGGATTAGCTTGGAAACGGTAAGACTTAGGAAAAATCTGTTTGCTGGTTCATCACGTACGCCGCGCGAGAATTACAACCTCGACATGACCAAAGACGATTACCTCAAACTTTACGAAGCTTACACGGCTTACAAGCGCGTGACCGAGTTAAACGTCGACGTGTACTACACGCCCAGCGAATTCAAAACCCACAGACCCATGTCCGTCATCAACACATCTAAGAGAAAGCAGGTCGTGGTCAACGATCGCACCAACATCAAGATCGTCTGCGAGTTCCACGACGCGCTGCCTGCCGATACTCTATGCAGCGTCATCCTGGTCGCAGAGAAGTCCTTCGTCCACGACGTGAAGAACGAGAGGGTCACGGAGCAGTTTTAAAAAATATTCCTAAAAAAAATTGCCACATACTAAAAAAAAAAAAACAACAAGGTTATATAAAATATAATGTAAGTTAGTTCGGTGTGCAAATAAAAAAAAATAATAGGTTAATGTTTTGCAATCGTGTTTACGAAAATTCCAAAATTCCTCCCCCCCTCTTTTTCGGAATATGTAACGCGTTTCCGCTCCTTAGTTTGTCAGATGCTGTTTTCCTACAAGCTTCCAACGCTGTGATTTAGCACTGATAAGGCACAGATTCTTCTTCGTGTTTGGACCTGGTGATCCAGCTGAAGTAGTGGCGGGGGGGGGGGGTCACGGAGAGGGGATTGGATGAGGTTTTGCGGTGTCAGCTTTCTGTCGCCTCTAAGTTAGAAATGCAATCAAGCTTGACGATAGCCAGAGGCCACAAGTGTGAGTCTATCCAGAAGTATAGACAAAACAAACGATTGCAAAGGCTCCCTCCCCTCCTCTGTTAGGAAAGTCCTCCCCATAATTGGTTCTGAGCAGTTCGTATCATATAACAGCTCATCAATCTCCCTAACGCGCATTCGTTTCCTTCCGGACATATTTCCACAAAGAGCCGAGTCAACAGGGAATAAATAGATTCACAGTAGCTACACAAGATGAAAGTGCGAACGACAAAATAGCAAAAGTTCTGGTTTTCTCTCCAAATTAACTGGAGAAGAGGGGGCAAACTCCAAATTTTTATGATTTTTTCATTGAAATTCGGGGAATGCAGCCCCCTCCCGTAACCCCCCGCGGTTGGGGCATCCACATTTTACATGGTTGCATGCACTGATGTTCTACTTGCAAAACAAAAGTTATCCTAAGTAGATTGGTTCCATAGTGTCTGAGTTATAACAATTTTATGAATAATATGCAAATTGGGTAAAATTCGCTGTTTTGAGTAAAAAACGGAGTTTTACGTTTTGCCTTATTATTCAAATTGTATTGCACCCACAAACATGAATCAAGTTTCGCTATGTTGCGGAAGGTCCATTCTTTGAAAAAAAAAAAGCAAAAGTTCCGGTTTTCTCCCCAAAGTAGCTGGAGAAGAGGGGGCAAACTCCACATTATTATGATTTTTTCATTGAAATTCCGGGTATGCAGCCTCCGCCAGTAACCCCCCCCCCAGCGGTCGGGGTATCCAAATTTTACATGGTTGCATGCACTGATGTTCTTCCTGCAAAACAAAACTTATCTGAAATAGATTGGTCCCATAGTGCCAGAGTTATTACGATTTTTCTCCATTACGTATACGAATTCAAATTTCGCGCTCAAAGCCTCGGCTACACTGGGCTTACTTTTGTCAGACCGCGCGGCGTACTAAGGGGTTGTTTGGGAACGAACCTGACGGACTGGGTTTATATTTTTACTCCTTGCATTACACTAAGTTCTATATTTCACAATTATATAAATGCTTGAACGAAAATAATAATTAGAACAACCTCCAACACACGTTCACACCACTCTAGTTACACAAATGCACGTGAAAACACACAGACAAAGCTAAGTTTAACTTCCAAGTGAACTTCCAAATAACAGTAATTGGAGATGCATGATGTGCCAAACATGGGATATTTCACAGAAAGAATGTGTCTATTTTTGACATACCTGGTTTCTATCAATAGACAATGAAACAATTATCAGTGAAATTAAGATGCATTTGCTGTTGCAGGTGTTGAGAAAGGAAACAGACTGACTGGAGAAAATAAAAGGTAGTGTTATTAATAGTGTGTTGGTCAGCGTGCAGAACTTTCATCAACGATGCCTGGGTTCGATCCCCAACATGTGCAAAAAAGTATAATTTTTTCTAGCAGTGAACAAGTATATTATATTGATTTCTAGACATTTAGACGAAAGCATACACATCAAATTTAGTATTTCAATCTGTTCTTTTATTCTTCTAATAGGTTCTCTATCACAAGGGATATAGAGATTCTCTTTCTTGGCGAAGGATATCTTCTCAATGGTTCCATAGCTACGATTGTCCAGTACCTTCCACCCACTTGTCTTGTTTATTTACTTTCTTCATATTTACTCACTAAATACCATGAATCTAACGCAAACACACAGACATAGTTAGAACCAGAAACACACCCCCCATAGAAGATTCCAGGCTCGAGTTCTGGAGTTCGATTCCTGGTGGAGGCACTTAGTGGTTCGGATCCCACTTTAAACTGTAGGTCCAGTCCCGATTAGCCTTACTGTGCATAAAGTGAACTTAAAACACCAACTCAATCAATCAATCAATCAATCGAGTTATGTAATTTTTCCTGGGTGACTACTTATCATCTTCGTCTAAAAAACATTCCTCACTATTCCCGTGATTAACCTAGGGAGAGACCAAAGCTACTCAAATAATAAAAGTACAGAAAATGCAAGACACACCTGCCAAGTCATGTTATACTTTGGGAATTAGCAATCTGAAAATAAAGTTTCGTTTTAGTCGACTACTTGCAAAAACGTTCTGTGTTGTCTCGTTTGCAGTGTTGGTTATCGTGTCGGACTAGAAGGAGAAGCTACGGTTTGGGACGGGACTTTGTATAGTGCTAGGGTACCCTGTAGTATTTTTTATTATTAAAAAAAAGGAATTCACCTACTCGTCAGTATTTCTCGTTTTTCACATTTTTCTCAGTTGTCTCACATGTCAATTTTCACTAACTAACTAACTAACTCTCTAGCCTTCTTAAACCCGAAGGTTCATGGCTGCAGCAACACACGCCTTCCATCTGTCCTTATCTTGAGCAAGATCTATATACTCTTTTCCATCCCTACCGATTTCCTTTAGGTCCATCTCAACGTTGCCCCTCCATCTTCGTCTTGGCCTTCCTACAGGTCTCTTACCATCTGGTTTCCCAACAAGAATCCTGTAAACTCCTCTTTCCTCTCCCATTCGTGCCACATGGCCTGCCCACCTAAGTCTTCTTGATTTAATTATTCTAATGATATCTGGACATGAGTACAAATTATGTAGTTCTAAATTATGTAATCTTCTCCACTCACCTGTCTCCTCATCACTTTTAGGTCCAAAGATTTTCTAAGGATTTTATTTTCAAATACTCTCAATTTATGTTCCTCTTTCAATGTAAGGGACCAAGTTTCACACCCATATAATACTACAGGCAAAATTACTGTTTTGTATATTTTAACTTTTAGTTTCTTAGATATTAAACGAGAAGACAAAAGTTCATGAAGAGAGAAGTAACATGCATTTCCTGAATTAAGCCTACTTTTTATTTCCTCTTTAATATAATTTTCATTTCTTAATATTACTCCTAAGTATTTGAATTTGGAAACTGGTTCAAAAGAGTTCTTATCAATAATTAGATTTTGATTATTATCTAACACTTGGGTTCGGCCTGTAAGCATATATTTAGTTTTCTCTTTGTTAACTTCCAAACCTATCTCTTTAGCAGTTTTGAAAAATATTTTATCATTGTTCTTAATTGTATTCACATTATCCCCCAGTAAGTCTACATCATCTGCATATGCTAACAACTGAGTCACACCATTTAATTTTAGTCCTTCTTTAGTTTCTTTTACCTTCCTTACAGCATATTCTAAAGCAAAATTAAAGAGCAATGGAGATAATGCATCTCCTTGTTTTAACCCATCATGAATTGTAAATTTGTCAGACGTATTATTACCCACACGAATTTTACTTTGTGTTTCACTTGTGCATATTTTTATTAGTTTTCCAAACTCTACTAATATATTATATAATTTATCTCTTTTGACCGAATCATATGCTTTTTTGAAATCAATGAATAGCTGATGGACATTTTGATTATATTCCCACTTTTTTTCCAGTGTCTGTCTGATGTGAAAAATTTGATCTGTAGTTGATCTGTTACGTTTAAATCCACATTGATAATCACCTATAATTTTATTAGCATATGGGGTTAGTCTTGTTAAAATAATGTTAGACAATATTTTGTATGTTGTTGAGAGTAGAGAAATTCCACGGTAATTACTGCAGTTCATTTTATCACCTTTTTTAAACACAGGAACAATTATGGATTCTTTCCACTGTTGAGGGATTTCTTCTTTATTCCATATTAAACAAATTAATTTATGAATTTGACATATTAATGAATTTCCACCATATTTAATTAACTCAGCTGGTATTAAATCAATGCCAGGTGCTTTGTTATTCTTTAGCCTTTTAATAGCATCTTCAACTTCAGTCAAGTTAGGTTCTGGAACCAAAGGTTCTGCTGTGTGTACTTCATTTACTTCTGATTTATCTCCTACATGGACATTTAAAAGGTCATTAAAGTAGTTCTTCCATCTATTTAGAATATCGCTTGGGTCAGCTAGAAAATCACCGTCTTTATCTTTTATCAAGTTTACTTTAGGTTGCCACCCCTTTCTAAATTCATTTACACCTTTATATAAATCTCTGATATTTTTATTTTTGCTGTTTGTTTCAATTTCGTTAATTTTGCTTTTCAAGTAATCTCTTTTTTTTTACTTCTAAACGTGCGGTTAACTTCTCGCTTTATTCTATTATAATTGCTTAGATTTGTATCATCCGAGTTGTTTAACCACCTAAGTCTAGCCTGATTTCTTATTTCTATTAGATTATGACATTCATTATCAAACCATGGCTTACTTTTCCTTGGTTTATGGTATCCTATACTTTCTTTAGCTGCTGATTCTATTGCATTACGTATGTGCTCCCAATTCTTATTTACGTCTGTTTCATTTATATTTTCATCATCATTTAAATCCTGCAAAACATCAAATCTATTTGACAGTTTAATTTGGTAATCTTTCTTAATTCTTTCATCAGCAAACTTTCCTGTATCAAATTTTATAACTTTTAGATTTTGTTGCTTATGATTTATCACTGAGAGTCTTTCTCTTAATTTAGCAATTACAAAATAATGGTCACTGGCACAGTCAGCACCTCTATGTGTACGAACGTCAATTATACTAGTATGCCTTCTCTTATCAATGAGAATATGATCTACCTGATTACGAGTTTTACCATCTGGAGAAGACCAGGTATATTTATGGATATCTTTATGTTTAAAAGTGGTACTTTTCACAATTAAATTCTTTGAGGTTGCAAAAGTAATCAATCTTATACCATTATCATTACTTAATTCATGCAGACTTTCTTTACCAATCGTGGGTTTAAATGTCTCTTCTTTGCCAATCTGTGCATTACAGTCACCTAACAGAATTTTCATATCATACTGAGAAAATTTATCAAAGACCTGTTCTAACTCTGTATAAAAATCATTTTTAGTATTATCATCTTTATCTTCCGTTGGTGCATGTATGTTTATTAAAATAATTTTACACCACCTACCCTGTAAAACTGCATATGATATCCTATCATTAATCAATTCTACTGTTTAGGAGCCGAGATAATTCTATTATTTATGAAAAAGCCTGTTCCAAAATTATGATTTTCAGTACCACCATAGAAAAAGTATAATTTTTAGTTTTACAATTCCCTTCTCCTGGCCACCTAACTTCCTGGACAGCTACTACATCTAATTATACTTAACTATCTCATTAACTGTACACTGAAATGCCCCAGGCCGGTAAAGGCTCAGAACATTCCAGGTGCCTAATTTAATATCCTTATTCCTAATGAAGATCTTATCCTTAGTCCAGGGACCTCCCAAAGTAGTCCTCACCCGGAGATCCGAACGGGGGACTATTTTACCTCCGGAATATTTTACCTTGGGAACATCCATGGCCTTATATTTCTGTTTCTTGACATGTCTTTTTACAGTGCAGAGTTGTCAGCTCTACGCCTAACCCCCAATATGAATGGAGGAACTACTACACAAGACAAACACAAACATATTAGACAGCACAATTACTGCACAAGAGAAACACAAACACATCAGACAGCATAACTACTACACAAGACACACACAAACACATCACAACTATAACACAATATAAACACACACACACCACAACTACTACGCAATATAAACAAACACAAACACAAACACACACACACACACACACACACACACACACACACACACACACACACACACAAACACCCGCGCGAACTAATCGCAGGAAATTTGGACAGTAAAAATTGCTTCGCTATACAATTTCCAATACCTGTCGATTCATATCCATCTGACAGACTGGTACCTTTCCACGGATGAGGCAAGTAATGGAATTTGTAAGGTCTGCATTCCAAACCGACGAGAACATCCTGTCTCCGTAATGTTTCGTTTTCAAGTACACCTTCTAATTTTTACCTATAAGTCAACACAATAGTATAGACATTGCAATGTTTCAGGAGCCTTACCATTATAAAAGTAAGCTCCTGGGTCTACCTCAATCAGTCCGTGCATTCATCTGCACTGAGATACCAAAGGATACTCTAGTAAGGAATAAGGATATTCAGGTCATGTGGAACAAGACACTTTCAACATCACATTGTATTGTTCTAGATGTGGATATGGGCACTGGCTCATGGACTTTAGTAAATGTATATTGCCAGTTTAAGGACCCGATATCACCTAACATACGAATGATGGAGAGAGCAGTAGTAGTTGTCAATATGTACCTTTGACAACAACTTTGATTTCTTGACCCCACGACCGCCAAAACCTCAAAAACTCACTTTCTCTCCACGTTCCGCGCCTCATTTATTGCGCTGACGATGTTTCACGGCGCAAAAAAGCCGTGATGAGTGAAAGATGAGCTCTCATCCTCTCATCCTCTCATCCTCTCATCCTTGAAGGATGAATGCATCTTATTGTAATTTTCCAAGTCCCGGTCAAATGTTTGTATATCGTGACCTTTGTAAACCTCTCTCTTTCGGGAACGATGTGCCACACACACGCACACACACGCGCGCGTGTGTATCACTTTCTCCCCACGTTCCGCGCCTTATTTATTGCGCTGACGATGTTTCACGGCGCAGAAAAGCAGTGATGAGTGAAAGATGCACTCTCATCCTCTCATCCCCTCATCTTCTCATCCTCTCATCCTCTCATCCTCTCATCCTCTCATCCTCTCATTCTCTCATCCTCTCATCCTCTCATCCTCTCATCCTTTGAAGGATGAATGCACCTTATCGTAATTTTCCAACCCCGGGGGACCAAAAATGTTTATATATCGTGACCTTTGTAAACCTCTCTCGGGGGAACGATGTGCCACACGCGCGCGCCTGCCTCTTATTATTTCCGTATTGTGACGCAAACAAACAAATAATAATTGTTGTTTTTTAGGATTCCTGGCCCCTATAACCTCGCCAGGGTGCGTGGCGGCGAAAATCGTCACGAGTTTGGATTTGTATTGCGAATGCTGCCAAAAATTCAATCAACGTTGTTTGTTCTCGATGCTGGAATCTTACGTAGATTATTCCATGAAACATAAATCGATAATCCTATGCGAAGCCTCAACGGTGTTTATTGCCATCCGCTTCCGCAGTGGACGACTCCACCCTCGGCAACCACAAACGGCAACAAACTCCCCGAACCTAATAATCTCGCATCTGCTTCCGCCCGAAGTGAATCTGGTTGAGGAAAAATGATCGAATACCATGACAAACACGCATGAGGTGGAACTGTCAACGGTGTTTATTGCCATCCGCTTCCGCAGTGGACTACTCCACCCTCGGCAACCACAAACGACAACAAACTCCCCGAACCTAATCATCTCGCATCTGCTTCCGCCCGAAGTGAATCTGGTTGAGGAATAATGATCGAATACCATGACAAACACGCATGAGGTGGAACTGTCAACGGTGTTTATTGCCATCCGCTTCCGCAGTGGACGACTCCACCCTCGGCAACCACAAACGGCAACAAACTCCCCGTTCCTATATAACACACCAGTTTCTCTTTTTGTACATCATTATCATAGTGAACGTCAATCGTGGCAGTTCAGTATTCTTAATTGTTTGTCTGATAGTATACATATATATCATCGTGGAAGTTTTAGTGAGCGACAAGTTTTATTTTGAAGTCTGTCTATCTTTCTTGAAAGGTGAACGTCAATCGTGGCAGTTCAGTATTCTTAATTGTTTGTCTGACAGTATACATATATCATCGTGGAAGTTTTAGTGAGCTACAAGTTTTTTGAAGTCTCTCTATCTCTCTTGAAAGGTAAGTTTTTTTTTTCAAGTGTGTTTTATTTTGTTTTCACGATATATATTTCTTTTGTTTTGCGTCTGACACACACACACACACATATTGAGAGGAGTCATAAAAATTGACACACACCTCCTACAACAGTGCACACACTGTTCGCGTCTAATATATATATGCATTTTTGTGTAAGGAAAAAATATCTAGCACTTTTCAGCTTTTTTGATCTATTTTTTTTCCTTCTGTTTCAGTGCGCTTTCCCCTACCACCACCACCACAAGCCCCCCCCAAAAAAAATTTCTCTGTATATATAAATAACAGAGAAAAAATGGAACCGCAACCAGGTCCCTCCGGTTTTTGCGGGAAAGTGGCATGTCGTAACTGTGGAAAATTAATTTCTAAACCCAATATTGCCAGGCATTTGAAAAAATGTCGTCTACCTGAACATGATGTCGCCCCCCCCGGCAAAGAAATCTCGCATTGATGCGCATGAAGGCGGTGCTTTGAATAAAAGTGCACGCATCATGACGTATAAATCCGGAGGTGACGAAAAATGTGACTCGAGCACCTTCCTCGACAATGTGAAATCTCTGGTAGTTGATCAATTACGTGATTGCCTCGTCAATGTTTCAATTAAAATTCATCTCGTCTTGACCCTCATGTATGAGAAAGTTGTCTCATCCAAGACAAGCACTTTCAGCTTTTACGTAGGGTGCGAAGACTTGCATGAGGGCAATCACAAGGATCTGGACGAGATAGTGACACGGCTATTTGAGCACCTGACACAAAAACAAGAAGAGTTTGAAGGTAGAGGAAGTGGATGGACCCTTTGCGGTCGCAGCCACACGTTACAGCTTCGAGTGTGCAATTTCAAACCCTTACGTAGCGCTCAAAAAAACAAGCAAAAAAAAAGCAAAATGCAGTGTTAAACATACAAAGTAATGATGAGAAGAGTTTCCTATGGTCTGTCATCGCCGCATTACACCCAGCTAATAATGTTAACCCCCAACGCCTGTCCAATTACAGACGATACGAGAGGAAATACAAGATTGTCATGCGAGGAATTTCCTATCCTGTGCCCGTGAATGAGATCGATCAATTTTTAAAAAACTATAGAGAGGAAAAAAAAGAAGATATCGATATTTTTGTGTTTGGGGTTGACGATTGCGACAACATTCGTGTGTTAAGACCTGCGAGAAGCCAGAATAATGTAATTCGACTCTTGCTTGTAGATGGCCGTTACAGTTTGATACGGAATTTCTCACGATTAGTAGGAAGACAGATCAGCAAGCATCACGATAAGATCGAAATTTGCGGTCGATGCTTGAGAACTTTTCGCGTGGGAAAGAAGATGAGAGAACAGCACAAGTGTTTTGGTTCCGTGAATGCAGAACCCGAAGATGTCATGCCGGAACCCGGAACCAAGATGAAATTTCAGAAACACAAGGCTCTTCTCCACCATCCCGTCGTCCTTTATGCCGACTTTGAAAGCTTCCAAGTTCCCATGACGTCTTGCAACCCTGATCCCTCTACCTCAAGCAAAATCCAAATTTTTCACCACGAGCCTTGCAGTTTCTCCATCTACGGAGAAAAATTAAATGATGTCATCTTGTATTGCGGACCCGATGCGGCAAAACATTTTGTTAAGAAGATAGCGGAATGCGCGAGAGAACTTGCACCCAGCCTGAAAGGCTCTTACGTTTCTCCACCTGCTCTCACGACGGAACAACAGCGGAGACATGACACGGCGACAAGATGCGCGGAGTGTAACCAGACTTTCACCCCCGAAAATCACAAGGTCGTACACCATGACCACCAGAATGGATTATTCCTGAGCACCATCTGTAATTCGTGCAATCTTAAAATTAAGGAGTCGCATTTTGTTGCCGTGTTTCTGCATTACACGGAAAAATACGATACGCATCTGTTCGTCAAAGAGCTCTACAACATAACGACTCGAATCAGCATCATTCCGAGAACGAGCGAGAAGTATATTACAGCGAGAGTGTGGATCCCTCTCGAAGAAGGAGGAAGTGTGGAAGTTAGAATCCTGGACTCTTACAATTTCCTGTCCTCCAGCCTCGCTACTCTTGCAGCTCAACTTGGCGACGAAGATCTTGTGGCCACCAAGCAAAAATGTTTTTCGGGGAGAGATGAGAATTTGAATCTGTTGCGTCGCAAGGGCGTCTACCCGTACGAGTACGTCAACGATTTCGACAAATTTGACGAGGCGGAACTTCCACCCCGGGAGGCATTTTATTCTCATCTCGCGGAGGACGTCTGTTCCGAAGAGGACTACGAACACGCTCGTAGTGTGTGGACGGCCTTCAATTGCCAAACTTTTCGTGATTATCACGATCTCTATCTCAAATTGGACGTGACTCTTCTCATGGACATTTTCGAATCGTTTCGTAAGAGATGCATTTCGATCTACAAGTTGGATACTGCGTATTTCTTCACGACGCCGGGATTGACTTGGGAATCGATGATGAAATACACCAACGTGGAACTGGGACTCATCGCAGAGAAGGAACAGTATGCCTTCATGGAGAGTGCGATACGCGGTGGCATCGTCCAATGTCCTCGACGCCATGCTCAGGCAAATAATCCTCATACGCCTGGTTACGATGCATCGAAGACCAACACCTACATCGTCTACTGGGATGTCAACAACTTGTATGGCCACTCCATGTCCCAGTGTCTTCCCATCAGCGACTACGCGTGGATGACCGAAGAGGAACTCTCCTGCGAGGATTTTCTCAACTGGAGCGAAGATAACGAATGGGGCTGTTTCTTGGAAGTGGATCTCGATTATCCCGAAACGCTTCACGAGAAACATCACGGATTGGCCCTGGCCCCCACCAAAGAGAAGCCACCTGGAGGATCGGAGCCAAAACTAATACTAAGCATGGAGAACAAGCGGAATTACGTTCTGCACTACCGACTCCTCCAATTTTACGTGAGTCACGGCTTGCAGCTGAAGAAAGTACATAGAGGATTGAAGTTCCGACAGAGTAGGTGGCTCGAACCGTACATAGCCGAGAACACGCGACGCAGAGCGCAATCGACATCGCCTGCAGACAAGGATCTGTACAAACTGTTCAATAACGCCATCTACGGCAAGACGATGGAGAACGTGCGTAATTACATCGACGCAACGTTGGTCACGGACGAAAAGAAATTTGAGAAGATTGTCGCGTCCCCCTACTTCAAAAACTTCACCATTTTCGACGAGAACAAGAAGCAAGTGATGCTCAACAAGCCGATTGCCATAGGTGCCACCGTCCTTGAACTATCAAAATTGCACATGTACCAATCGTACTACGATCAGTTTCAACCCTTTTATGGAGATAATATCCAAATATGTTACATTGATACGGATAGCTTCATTTTTCTAATCCAAACACCAAGCCTCGAACATGATCTGAGTTCGATGAAGCATCTTTTTGATTTTAGCAACTTACCATCAGGCCATCACTTGCATTCGACAGAAAATAAAATGACCATAGGAAAGTTCAAAGATGAAGCGGCTGGTAATTACATCAGCGAATTTGCGGGGCTTCGTGCCAAAATGTACTGCGTCAAGATTGCAGAAGAAAAAGAGATCAAGAAAGCGAAAGGGGTAGGAAAAATAAGTACCAGCAAATTTAGCATGAAAGACTACAAAGAATGCCTGTTTCAAGGTAAAAGACAACTCAGCACAGATCATCGCATTGCGAATAAATTACACGAACTGTACACGACGCGCGTAACCAAGGTCGCATTGGATGCCAGAGACAACAAGTTACGTGTTCTCGATTGTCAAATCCACACGAGAGTGGGGCCACTGTAATGGAAGCGATAAATGTGACGTGTGTTAACCGTAACCCCATAGCCATGAAGTCCGCTGTGTTTTTTGCCATTCTTCAAAAACATATGGAGGAAAAGAGGAGCCCTCGGGGGATGAAAAGTTGGAAGTTGTTATTATGTCGTTAAGCTCGCTCTAAACGAGGCCTCATTAAATTCAACTCTTACTTTTTTCTTCTTCATCCTGATCTAATGACATAATTACACGTTCGACTCTTTTGAATTGCATCGATGTAGATAAAATCTTCTCTTCTTTTTATTCGATCTACAAAGGGGCACAGCATATAGAAAATTTAAATAACTAACAAGGACAATGAATCTCTTTGGTTTCCGGAAACAGATCAACATGGAAAGTGCACCACCAAATTCCAATAACCTCTTACCTTCCATGTTATCCAAACTCAACGGTCTACTGATCGTTCACCTCAACAGTATTTGGACGAAATTGGACGACGATGTGGGCAAGATGTTTTACGTCTTCAATAACAATTTACATTTCTACGAAATTCCGATCGACGGGAAACTTCGGATCACCGTGAATCCGGAAAACGTAGGCGAAATCAAAATTTCTACCGGCAAGAACATTTTTCGAATCAAGCACGACAAGATGCTTTCTAACATTGCGTACGATGTTTCAGCAGGAGATTATTTTTACATGGAACTCCTCGGAGATTACGACAAACTCATTCCTCTCTTCGTAGAATTACGAATCGTCTATCCTATTATAAATAACCGTTAACCAAAAATGCCTAACGACATTTTCGGCAACACCAAGCGTGTGGACCACGCAGAAGAGATTCTCATGTTGGACGTTCGTGTTAAGAAGTTGAGGACCGATTTGATCGCTTTGCAGGAGACCTTAAACAAAAGTTTAGAGTCGGAGATCGCTACGCTCCAAACGCAATGTCTCGACCCTATTCTGAAAATCGATTCCGAACTGAAAACGCTCATAAAAAATTATGTCGACGTACCTTCTTACGACAACGTTCAAAATATACAGTTGAGCGTGGATTCGCTTCAAAATGATTTGACCAAGTTACAGCAATTTCAATTGAAAAATGAAGATTTGGAAAAATTGAAACTCGAAATCGAAGAGCGAACTTCCGCAATCGAAAAGAATTTCTCCGAACTTCAAACCGTGGTGAACGATATTGATGTAGAACGCTTGCACGTCGTCGTTTCCAAATTACAAGAAGAATTCACCGGCACGTTGGAAGAAATTAAATCCAAGTTACAGACTTTGGAAGATACCATGACGAACCTACCATCGTCGGACGAACTGCAGGTCATCGGTAAAAGCGTCGCGAACATAAAAATTCAATTGGAGGCCTATCAAGATTTCGAACACATTCAAACCACCATCGCTACGCTTCAGGCGTCCTTCTAATTGATCAACGAAGAAATTAAAAATATTCAAGCTGAAGCGAGAGCGTTGACGAGCATTCAAGACACGTTGGGCACGGTTCAGCAGAAGATCGAATATTTAGAAAATTTGAACGTCGAATCCAATCTCTCTCATTTTCATCACGTACTGGACAACATACAGGGTGACTTGGAATCGTTACGGACGAGCGTGCCTTCGAGCGAAGATTTGGAAAAATTGAAAACGGCGGTGACGGCACTATCCGATTCGAGCGACATCAAAAGTTCATTGAGCGATCTCGAAGGTAGGGTGGCCAATCTCCCCACCTCCAAAGAATTGCACGCTTTGAAAAGAAACATATCTCGAATGCTGAAACGACTAGAAACGGAAACGGCGAACGTGGAACAGATTCGAGACGAAATTAGTTCGCTGGTGTCGACGCTGCCCACTTCGCAGAGCGTCGCCGACCTTCACACGCAGTTTACAGAGATGCGAAGCATCGTGAACGATCTTACCGAGAAGAGCTCGAAATTGAATCAAGTCGAGAACCTTCAGAACATTGTCGTCAATATCAGAGATCAAGTTGGAGTGCTGGAATCCACGCAGGAATCGACGCTGGCCTCTTTCGGTGCCAAGTTGCAATAACTGAACGAAAACTACAAGCAGTTGAACGTGGAAGTGAAAATCAAACCGTCGTTGTCTGCCGTAACGGATACCATAGTCGAGCATTTGCTGCCCATCGAAAATAAACTCGGACACGTTCACAGTAATCTGCTCGGCGTCGACACTAAATTCGCTAAACTGCATTCTCTGCAAGTTATCGAAATCAACAGCGTACCCAATCAACAGAGAATCTCCACGTTCGTCGAAGGTAACAAACTGTACATGTTACATCCTTATCATCCGTACTACAAGTTTCTCCTCGATGGCACGATTCAGATAAAATATTTTTCGTACTGGTCTCACGGTAGAAAAGCTAGCGTTCCCACCATGACTTTGATATCGAATCGTGGTGTCCAGAAAGCAGGAAACATTCCTCTGGCACGTTGGAACGAAACGCGCAACATATATGAAATACACGAAGACGAAGATCTTACCGTTTTCGACGTGAGTGCCGGCGATAAGCTGATCATTCAAAACACGAGCGAGGTGCCACCCTCTGTGAATCCCATCACACTGGTGCTTCTTTTGAAACGTAATCTCTAAAAAAATGTCTAGGCAAGCCATCGTCGAAGAATTGCATAAACCTGCACGCCGTAACTACGAACGTTTGGCTGTGGTAACCAAGGGCATCGACGACCTCTGGCAAAGCGATCTCGTGGAGATGAGCAGTGGCAATTTGAAAAATGTACATAAATTGAACAAGGGCAACAAGTACCTCCTCACCGTCATAGACACATTTTCGAAATTCGCATGGGCTCTACCTTTGAAAGCCAAAACGGGATCGTGAGTCACGGAAGCATTCAAATTAATTTTTCGCGAAAGCGGCGGCAGACGACCACGGTTTCTGCAAACGGACAAGGGGAAGGAATTTTACAACGCTGTATTCCAAAAGTTTATTCAAAAACACAAGATTCAACATTATTCGACCTTCAGTCACATCAAAGCCAGCATCGTGGAAAGATTCAATCGAACCTTGAAAACTCACATGTGGAAACGATTCACGCTTCGGGGAAATTACAAATGGGTCGACATCCTGCCGGAACTCGTCGACACCTATAATGATACGGTACACAGAACGATAGGCATGAAGCCAGCCGACGTTACGAAATCTGACGAGCAGCGTTTAATTTCTACCGTTTACTGTCCAAAGTACACACCCACGACAAAAAAAGCTAAATACAAAATTGGAGACCAGGTGAGGATCAGCAAATTCAAACGCACCTTCGAGAAGGGATTCACAAAAAATTGGAGCACGGAACTTTTTACGGTGGTTCGAGTTTTAGCCGGAAACCGACACACGTATATAATAAAAGATAGTAGCGGCGAGATTTTGAAAGGAAGATTTTACGAAGAGGAACTCTCTAAAACGAAACACCCCGACACGTACCTCATCGAAAAAGTTTTGCGCAAGAGAGGTGACAAACTGTTTGTCAAATGGCTGGGACTTCCGGAAAAGAGTTGGATCGACGCGAACGAAGTGATCTTGTGAGTACGTGGAACGTGGTGAAGCGTCTACCGGATCCGGAAAGTCAAACGAGAAAAAAAAAGAACGGTGAGTTGCTTCCCGACAGCATCCGCTGTCTGATCGTAGGTCCTTCGGGGTGTGGGAAAACGACACTGCTCGTGGACAATTTTCTCCTCGCACCGAATTGGTTAGATTGGAAGAACAGGCACCTGTACGTGTTCTCGAAAAGTTTGGAGCAATCCAAATACCAGCAACTGATGAAAGTGTACGATGGTCTGGACATTGCAACGTTCGCTTCGGAAATAAAACCACTCGACGATTGTCGTGAAAATTCAGTCGTTGTGTTCGACGACGCCATCCTGGAAAATCAAAATGAAATTCGCAACTTTTTCACGCAAGGTCGTCACAAAGAAATGGATTGCTTTTACCTAACTCAAACGTTTTCCAAAATTCCAAAACAGTTACTACACGACAACGCTAATTTCATATGTTTGTTTCATCAAGATCACACCAACCTCAAGCACGCGTACGATGACTACGTAGGCGGAGACATGAACTACAATCAATTTTCGGAACGCTGCTCTTCTTGCTGGAACAGTGACGATTTCGGATTCGCTACAATCGACATGACGAGGAAACCCATCGACGGAAAATACAGAAACAAAATCAACGACTTTCTAAACGTTGCAACGTTGTGAGAAACGACGTGTATAAATAACGTCATGACGAAACGAAAAATCGAAGACGAAAATCTCAAGCTTCGCGATTACCTCGCGAAACGCTTCAAAGGTTGGAAATCCGAGAATCGTGGATTCTACGAAGAGAAGAAACGTCAGGATCAACCCGTGATCGATGCCATCAGCAGTCTAGGTAAAGAAATTAAAAGTGTCACGGAACAAAATAAAAATTTGATCAACGAACTCGTACCACTCGCAGCTAAAAGTTACGCCGTACCCACGCCCATTTCGAGCATTCCTTCGACGCCGTTCGAACTGAAGGACGTACCGGCACGACGTCGAGCCATAGGCAGCACGTCTTCGGATAAAATCGAGTTGGGATCTTTGGCACGAGACTACCTGAGCACGGGGAAGTTCGACAAGGATGAAGTGTTCGGATTGTATCCCAGCATGGAAAGCAGCGAAGGCGGCGGTGTGGTGTGGAAGATTGGGAAATCGAAGGTCACCTTCGAAGGCAACGACATTAAAGTCAATTTAGGCGACAAGGATAGTTGGAACAGGTATCCGGGTACGGTGGGACTGTGGGAACTCGTCGCCAAAAAGCAGCCGAAAGATTACACCGACGAAGATTACCAAAGTTACAAGGAAATTCTGATCATGACGGATGCCTTGTACCAGAACAACGACGCCTCGCAGAATAGGGTGAAATCGAGCAGCGGCGAGAAGTACAGGAATCTCATCAAACCGATTTGGAACCAGGTCAAAACAGGCAGCGGCGTCAAACGCTACAACACCTTACCCAAATAATTCGTTTGGGTGGACGACGTTAGGAAACTCGTGGACCGATTGTTGGTGATAGCCGGCGAAGAGAATGCAGGCAATCGCAATTTCTACAACGAGAAGGTTGGCATCGTGGACATGATCAGCACGAAACTTTCCAACTTCATCGTGAACGACGACAAGGGTATAGGTTACCTCATCAAAATCATCAACACGCTGCCTCCGAGATTCTGGAACGTGGCCGAAGGAAAGGGACTCGTGAACTACATCATCAACAAGTTACCTTTCGAGATGCATCTACCTGGCTACCAGTACTGCGGACCGGGTACCAAACTCGAGAAAAGATTGGAGAGAGGAGACAAGGGTGTGAATCCGTTGGACGCGGCATGCAAAGATCACGACATCGCCTACAACACCACGCAGACGGATCTGGACGCACGTCACGAAGCAGACAAAAAATTGGAACATGCAGCTTTCGAAAGGTTCGTGAGCAGAGACGCATCGTTGGGTGAACGGGTCGCCGCACTGGGTACCACCATCGCCATGAACACAAAACAAAAATTGGGGTGGGGTATATAAATAACATACAGTAAAAAACAACATGGCTTGCATAACTGATTTGCCGCACAAACTACTATCTAAAATATTCAAAAAGGTAGTTAACGGAGATGTTAATAAACTTGTGATCATAGCTAAAACGACGCCGGCATTTCACATGGGATGCGAAATAGTTCTCAAGGACCGTCTTCGGTAGATCAGTGGAATGAGGTGCGGTGATCTCGACACTCTTCTGTCGGCCGCGGGGAAGAAATTGAACGAGAGGTTGGACGAACTGCACGAGGCGAGGCAGGGGAGAAGACGGGACACCGATGATTGGAGAAAATCTAAGCAGGAGACGGAAGAAATCATCACGCACATCATCGCGTTTTGGGAAGCACGAACTTTCTTCCTCTGTTAAAAAATCTTCGATACAAAAAAAAATCTCGTGAAAAAATATATATATAAATAACACACATCGTGAATAAAAATTAAATTTCTCTCTAACACCCTGAAATTTTTTCTTTGATATGACGAGTGAAAAAATGAGTGACCTCCAAGCATTAAAACAAATGCTAAATTTGTCAGTCGAGTATGTAAAAATTCAGGAATTGGAAGTCGACAAACCTTACACGATAACTTCCGGTTCAATCGTTTCTACCCAGTATGGTCCCAAGGTGCGTCTGTTGCTCAACGGACAATACAGTCTATTTTTACCAGATCGATATGCTATCATGTTATCCGACGAGAAGCTAGCTATCTTAATCGAGAACAAAACTCGAATCGTGTACAAGGGGACAAAGGAACTTCTTGGTAAGAAAACAAAGCATGTAATAGAATTTGTGTAACGGGGCTACGCGGAGTATATATAAAATAACATCCATTGAAAAATAAATCTCAGAACATTTATATATAAATAACATACCGTGAAAAATAACACATAGAGCACCAACATGAAGCCCAAGGGTGTCGTGTACCAGATACCATATTCGAATCTAAAAAATCTAGGTGCCCTCGATGGGTTACTCACCAAGAAACAACGCGAGAAGAAACGTTTTTGCTTGTCGAAAGGACACGGAATGAAATTGCTGCTCAGCACACCTCAATTGAGACGCTTGCAGCGTTCGCGGAAACAGCAAAAGATCGGAGGTTTCATTTTCTGCATCCCGGCCATCCTGGCAGCATTGGGGGCCGTTGGAAGTTTGGCCGGCGGAAGTGCTGCCATCGCGAAAACCGTCATCGACTCGAAGAAGAACAAGGACAAGTTGGAAGAACAGAAACGTCACAACCTGGCCATGGAGAAGAAAGGGGGGAAGGGCGTGATGAGAAAGTTTAAAAAAAAGAAACAGCAACACTCACCAACCGAGACATTGAATCTCTGATCGAACTGTTACGAATCAAACGCTTTAGAGGAGTTTTCATGTCCGACTCGTTACCTTCAACCGTCAAAAGAAGAGAATGCGGAGTAGTCAACTTGGACAATCAAAAAAATCCTGGCACGTATTGGATATGTTACCACAAAAACGATGACAATAACAAAGCATTTGTTTTCGATTCTTTCGGAGGTGTTCCACCTACAAATTTAGTTCATTATCTGAAAACGAACAAAACTTCTATATACTACAACGACGAACGCATTCAAAATTTCGGAGACGAGAACTGCGGTCATCTCTGTCTCTCCATGCTCGCGTTTCTCTTTAAAATAAATAAGCCTACCATCGAAGATTTCCAGAAAGCACTGTGGAACCTCAAACAGCAGCATCACGACGATGGGCGTGTTCCATCTCACGAGCGAATCTTCGATCTTGAAACTCACGCTGCACGACGACATCGTCTATCCTAAATCCGTGGCTCTGCGTGCATTCTACAGCATGTACCTCATACCTAACGTCACGCATCACAACAACAAAATTAGTGTCGGAAGCGAACATATCGTCGTCACGCCAGGCCAATACAATCTTTCCACTTTGCAAGCTCAGTTACCCAAAGGCACGTACCTTTCTCAAAATTCGGTCACGCACAGAGTGGAAATCGTGTCGGCGACGGAGACCGTGGACCTGGGCACCATGGGAGAACTTTTAGGTTTCGAGAACGACACCAAACTCGAAGCTGGCATCAAGCACGTGGCAACCAACATTCCTAAATTCTTGGCCATAGAAACTCTGAACGTACACTGTAACGTGGCGGAAGGAATGATCACGAAATCTTCGGACGGATTGTTAGGAAGTCACAAGCAGACGGGAATCATAGCCACGTTCAAACCAAGTTCCGAGTTCATGGAACCGATCATCTACACGCCCTCTTCGCCGATCTATTTTCCAGTATGTCGCAACCGCATAGACGACATAGAGTTGGTGGTGACGAACGAGAAAGGAGAGGTGGTGGATTTCGCAGGTGCAACGACCACTGCCATCGTGGAGATCAGCGTATAATAAATAACACGCATAGTGAGAATGGAGCAAATCGAAAGTTACGAATTGCAATCTTTCCCTCCCAACCGTCGCACGTTCGCCAATCTCAACGAAGCGAACAGGGAGATCAAATACGATGTGGACGTAGGGGATGGGTTCGTTCATCCTCACAGAGCGGACCTCTACCTTCAATTCGACGTGGTGAAGAAGGAAAGCGGAGACGCGTTTCCGCCCAATGCAAATTTGATACTCGTGGACAACTTCGTGCCTCACCTGTTCTCGCAGGTGGAGGTGAGGAAACACAACACCATCATCGACAGAATAGACTATCCAGGCATCACGTCGACGGCAGTGGGAACATTGAAATTATCCAAAACGGACGCAGCATACTATCAAGCGGGAGGATTCGAAGCGGGAACCAAAATATCGACGACAAGTCACACGGTGCTCTTTCCCATGCGTCTGCTGCCCGGTTTCTTCTCCGACTACAAGGAGATCATGTGGAAGGGAGGACTGCGCGTCACGTTTCGAAGAGCTGCCAACGACAACGACGCACTGATGCGATACACCAACTTGAACGCCGACGGCACGCCGATAGCCAACACTTTACCCGAAGCGGCGAAATGCGTCATCCGGAGCATGGAGTTGAGAATGCCTGTGGTGGAATACGAAACGAACTACGCCCTCAAGTACAAAGCGGAGATCTTGAAAAGTCCGCAGGTGGCGATTCACTTTCACGGTTACCAGTCCGTACAGAAGGTGTCGACGGGAAGTCACATGGAATTCGACGTGACGACGCAGTTCAACAACATACAGTTCGACATGCCAGATTTCGTCGTGGTGCTCTTTCAGACCGGGCGCGATAAGAATCAGGAAAAAAATTCCAGCAAATTCGACGACTGCAAAATCAAAAACGTTTATCTCAAAAATGGACGCAACGAAGTGTTCCCGCGCGAGAATTACAACCTCGACATGACCAAAGACAATTACCTCAAACTTTACGAAGCTTACACCTCTTACAAACGCGTGACCGAGGGAAATGTGGACATGTACTACACACCCAGCGAATTCAAAATCCGCAGGCCGATGTTCGTCATCAATACATCTAAGAGGAAGAAGGTTGTGGTCAACGATCGAACCAACATCAAGGTCGTCTGCGAGTTCCACGATGACTTGCCCGAGGACACCGTGTGTAGCGTCATCCTGATTGCAGAGAAATCCTTCGTCCATGACGTGAAGAACGAGAGGGTCACAGAGCAGTTTTAACAAGTTTTTTAACATCTTTTCTTGCACAATAAGAAATTTTTTGTACTAGCACAATCAGTTACAATAGCACAATACGAATTTCACTAGTTCAGATCAGTTACAAATGTCAATTTCATTAGTTATCAGTTACAATATCTTTTTTTTCATCACTATAGCACAAGACAATCAGAATTTGCACAAAATTTGTTGTTGTTTTTACACAAAAAATTAACAATAAAATTCTTTCTTTTTTTATCGTTTCAGATGCTGCCGAAACATCAAAAACACATACACACACACTAGAAAAAAAAAGCATGCAACTTTTTTTGTAACACACGCACATACATTCTCCATCTTCATCAAGAAAATATTATAATAAACATAATTATTTTTATCTATATCTCACAATAAAACTCTATATCCAAAAATATTACAACATCAAAATAACACTAGAGTCGTTAGTACACGTTGCATGCATTACGGAGGTCCTCTGTAGAGTTTCATGGAAGTTTGAGAAAAAAAAAACACGTGAAACTCTACAGAGGTGTGGTTATCTAGAACCGCAGCCGTTAGAAAACCTTTTACTTTTTTGGTTGGGCACCACGCACCCTGGCGAGGTTATAGGGGCCAGGAATCCTAAAAAACAACAATTATTATTTGTTTGTTTGCGTCACAATACGGAAATAATAAGAGGCAGGCGCGCGCGTGTGGCACATCGTTCCCCCGAGAGAGGTTTACAAAGGTCACGATATATAAACATTTTTGGTCCCCCGGGGTTGGAAAATTACGATAAGGTGCATTCATCCTTCAAAGGATGAGAGGATGAGAGGATGAGAGGATGAGAGGATGAGAGGATGAGAAGATGAGGGGATGAGAGGATGAGAGTGCATCTTTCACTCATCACTGCTTTTCTGCGCCGTGAAACATCGTCAGCGCAATAAATAAGGCGCGGAACGTGGGGAGAAAGTGATACACACGCGCGCGTGTGTGTGCGTGTGTGTGGCACATCGTTCCCGAAAGAGAGAGGTTTACAAAGGTCACGATATACAAACATTTGACCGGGACTTGGAAAATTACAATAAGATGCATTCATCCTTCAAGGATGAGAGGATGAGAGGATGAGAGGATGAGAGGATGAGAGGATGAGAGGATGAGAGCTCATCTTTCACTCTTCACGGCTTTTTTGCGCCGTGAAACATCGTCAGCGCAATAAATGAGGCGCGGAACGTGGAGAGAAAGTGAGTTTTTGAGGTTTTGGCGGTCGTGGGGTCAAGAAATCAAAGTTGTTGTCAAAGGTACATATTGACAACTACTAGCAGTTCATGGATTGGTGGACCGTAAGGCCAATGCAAGAATTAGTACAGATGCCAATGCAAAAATTTCCCCTTTGGTATAGTGGCGAATTGGATGATAGAGGAAGAGAAATGGAAGACTTCCTTTCAAGTGGAGGATTTTGCGTGTTGTGTACTTATAAACAAAAAACTAAAAAAAAGGATATTCTACAGCACTATCTTCACTTTATGCATTCAGACTAACATTCAATGTGTAAAATTCTACAAGCATTATAATCTTCCTAGGAAAATTATCTTCTTGTCACACCAAAACGTAAATGCCAACAATACCAAGATCTATAAAATAATAGATGATAACCTCCTCTTCATCAACCTTTCCGATACCTATGATCATACTATCAGTCTACTTTAATTATCAATCAGTACAGATGGACTACAACTTTTAGTTTGATATTCTAAAAATACAATAAACAGTGACAATTAAATGTATTATCTACCAGGCTTACAGTACCAGAAAGTAATGGAGGATCTGCAACATGGATACGAGTCATTCGTGGACGAATGAATCTTTGCAATGAGCAACTAAACTAGTTGATCAGGTCGCCTCTGAATGGGTCGCAAACGAAGGACTAAAATGCACAGAATGACTTCCCTTTCTGGGAAAGTAGTCAGTCTCTGTGTTTTAACTGTGCACTCGCAATACAAAGGTCCAGCGTGAAGTCAGTGAACCAGAGCCAGTCACATGAGATGCTACTGTTCAAGGAGCATACAGTTATTGCACATCCAAAACCACTGAACTGTCGGACATCAACCTCCTCCCCCCTCAGCTTCAGGAAAATAGGGGTTCCACTGGTGTGTTCTTGAAGAAAGGAAATTTCCTCAACATACGCACACAAAACTAAAGGCTCTTTTTTTTTTTAACACGCACACACACAAGACAGTTGTGGTAGGTTTCATCCTCTCGAGTAACTTTTTCTCAAAGGTAAAATCTAATTTCTCCCCAAAGCCCGGTCTTGGAACAAGTTCACAAGAACAAATCAAAAAATGCACACAATTTCCTATCACAGTGATGGAAGCTTTTTTATTTCCTGTTATTGCATAAACAGCCATGACTAACTAGCCTGAATTTTCACTATAAGTTCTCTATATTCTCATTGGGACAAGCACAAACATCCACGCTCGAAACGAGTATCAATAATATCGCACGCTAGCCAACAATTTCCGAGGAAAAGTTTGATACGGTTCAGACGTAAGTGGTTGGGATCCCACTTTAAACTGTAGGTCCGGTCCGACATGAGCTTTCTTAATGTCCATAAAGTGGACTTAAAAGAAGAAAAAAATCCGAGGAAAAGCGCATGAAGTTTTCGATGTTTTCCAAGTGCCTTGATGAGGCGAAGCTATTGTATGATTTTCAAGTGGGAAGGTGGATCCGTGGTAGTGAATAAGTTTCTCGTGCTGGGGGTTATGGGTTCGATTCCTGTTCAACTGCACATTTTTTTAAAAAATAACTGGAGCAACTCATTTTTGCATATTATTTAATAACTTACTTAAATAAAGGTGAAATTTTTACTTTATTTTTGGGTAGAAATCTCTATTTTACAGTGTTCAATTTTATTTATTAAAATGAATTTTTACGATAGTTTTCCACTTTTCTCATCATTTTACAAACATTTACATCTTAAATTGTCCACGTGTTTTATTCGAAAAAATCTTATGTCTGGCAAAAATATACATTTCTTTCGAGAAAATGATCCAGTATATAATACTATTTACAAGTAATCATCCTAAAAGTTTGGAAAACAAATTCAATTCAAAATTCAACAATTCGCACAGCAAATAAAATAAGAATGTGCGCAATAAATAAAATGAAATAAACAGTTACTCGAATGGAGGAAAAAAGTGGAAGCAATCAAACACAAACCCACTACCGTCTATGTGTCAAGCTGACACTCTACCACCACACCATAGGCCCTTCTGACAGACGGACAGTATATTCGTCTCGTTAGTAACTCTTGCTAAGTTTCTAATCTTTGAAGTGCTTTTTTCTCGGAAATGACTGGCTAATGTAATTGTTGTTGTGTGTCACGGAGTTATGTTTACTGCAACATTTGAGCACACAATCGAAACATAGAGAAAAAAAGTTTTTTCTGCACATCAGAAAACATCAGTCCAAACTCACTGCTAGTTATGCAAAACGTGCCAGGAATACATGGAGCATGCAATTTGTTAGGAATGCGAAGGAACCTCGCAAAGTTACAGAATTCTATGCTGTGCTGACGGTTGGCAGCGGAATCACGTGGTATCTGCTTATCAGTCTAACATGACCTTGTGCATTCAGACCAGCACACTGATGCGAACGAAGGTATTCCATGAGATTTGTAAGCTGGAACAAAACGTTCCTCGCGCTTCAACCGACAGAGGTTTGTCTTCAGCTTACTATTTTGGGACAGGCAAACCACACTAGGCATACAGAGTATAATGTAGGATAGGAGGCATTTATTTCTCCGTCTCTTCACACTGAAAAATTCATTACCCTTTTTGAAGTTATTTTGCCACAGAAACGGATCTTATTATTGATGTCGTATCTCATGTGATGGCTTTGTTCAGTATGCTGATTAGGTTTCTTGACAAAGCAGGACAGTCTATGCAAGAACAATAATTTTCTACCTTTTATATCTGCTTCCTTCCTCATCATGTATAGAGTAGATGAGCACATACCACAAATATGTAAGAGAAATATTTGTTAATTTGGTAACGTGTTTTGCAATTGAAATTGTATCATGAACAGCTGCAATTAAACAAAGGCTTTCCCTTTTTAAATATTACAATGAATAATTTTTATTTGATTAGGAAACTAAAAATGACTTCAGTATTCTCATGCAGTACACAAGAGATTATAAACACTCTCTAAAACATACTGCTCGTTGCAACACATTATTTCCACAATGAAGACACAAAGTTAAAGGCATCTTCAAGTAAAATTATATTTCTGTGATAATCAAGTGCTTTTCGGTCCCACCGTCAATTTTGGTTTTGTCAGTTATCCAAATATTATTAATTTTGAAAATATTCTTTCAGTTGCTGGAATATGCCTGAAATTGAATGCCATATTTTATATCGTGAAAGTATTTTGTTCTTTAATTAAAACTTTTGGTTTACAATTTAGTTCATCAAACAAACCTCTGTTCTTCTCCCTTGTTTATTTATAGTAATAACTAAAAGTTCATTGAAGTATAGAACTGATCGTAAGTCAGTCATTGTTCTCTACAGTTTTCAATGCAACATCCAGGCTTTCTGATCTTACATCTTACGCTCCACATCAGGGTATGATAATTTATAGGTTGGTTTAAGCGAAATTCTCCATTTTCATTCTTTAAATATATGATATGAACATCACAATGCAAAAACAGTTATTAATGGTTTCAATGTGAATGTTTGCTGGAAATAAAAAAAAATCGTATTATTTTTGTTTCGAACATGCAAACGCAGTATCAAAGTCTTTACCTCAGACAGAACTCACGATTTTGAAACGTGGAAGGGTATTCATTTTACGGGGAACGTGAAACTTGGTGTGTTGACAGAATGTAGCTACTGCCATAATAGCACTGACAAGTAGGAAGCGATCTCAACGATAACATGGATGCATGCTTTTCGCTAATAACTGTGATTTTTCAACATTTACACAAATACATCGACGCTTCGGAACAATAAATGTTCATCTTTGCTGCTTTCAGATTACCAACATACGAAGTGGCATGTAATTCAATAGGTTTTGAAGAAACCTCAGTTTTATAAATAAAGTTGGATGAAATTAGACAAAAAAAATGTTACCTTCCGCAGGGCTCGAACTCAGGTTGGTCGCATGCTAGTCCGACATGATAACCAACCCTCCAAACGAGACAACATAGAACGTTTTTGCAAGTAGACGACTAAAACGAAAGTTTATTTTCAGATTGCTAATTCCCAAAGTATAACATGACTTGGCAGGTGTGTCTTGCATTTTCTGTACTTTTATTATTTGAGTAGCTTTGGTCTCTCCCTAGGTTAATCACGGGAATAGTGAGGAATGTTTCTTTAGACGAAGATGATAAGTAGACATCCAGGAATAACCACCCTTGCAAAAATTAATTAACTCGAGTGATTGATTTATTGATTGAGTTTTTGTTTTAAGTCCACTTTATGCACAGTAAGGCTAATCGGGACTGGACCTACAGTTTAAAGTGGGATCCGAACCACTATGAGCCTCCATCGGGAATCGAACTCCAGAACTCCAGCCGTTAACAAAACTCGAGAGTTCTTTGATGGTAACACTTTTAACGAAAGCGCTCAAACTTTCCACCTGCAAGAAATAAACGAAGCCGAAACAATGAAAGCTATAAACGAAATATCATCCAATGCATCTGGTAATGATGGAATATCTATAAAAATGATTAAACTGTTATTACCACACATCTTACGTCCTCTGACGCACATCGTAAATTTCTCATTCCGGACTGGACAATACCCGACCAGCTGGAAGACAGCACGTGTTGTTCCGATACCAAAGAAAAAAGTAATAACGTCCCTGAATGACCTTCGACCAATAAGTCTCTTACCTATATTTTCCAAAATCACTGAAAAAATTGTTAACAAGCAAACTCGCAAACACGTTAATGACCTAGATCTGCTTCCGAAATGTCAATCCGGTTTCCGTCCCTCACACAGCACGGCAACGGCTTTACTTAAAGTAACTGACGATTTATTACGATCAATCGACAAGAGAATGGCAGTAGCGTTAGTATTACTGGATCTCACTAAAGCCTTTGACAGTGTCCATCATGACCTGCTCTTGAGCAAATTAAAATACTACAATTTTTCACCTCCCGCTGTCCGATGGTTTAGATCGTATCTGAACAACAGACAACAGAGAGTATTCATAAACGCTGCCACGCCCCCTCTCTCTCGCACCCTGCCATTGGAAACTGGTGTCCCACAGGGATCCATTCTAGCCCCTCTCCTCTATACCATTTTTACAGCCGACTTACCTACCGTAATCAATCACAGTAAAGTTCATTTTTACGCAGATGACACTCAACTACAAATTCCTTTTCCACCGAAATCGCCAGATGCAGCCTTAGCTTTGCTCAATGATGATTTATCCAACATAAATACCTGGTGTAAAAGTAACGGTCTAAAAATAAACCCACAAAAATCAACTTTCTCTCTTATTGGTTCTCGAAATAGTCTCTCTCTGATAAATCCTAACGAGATATGCATCAAACTCGACACATCTAAAATACCTTATTCAACAAATGTGAAAAATCTAGGCATCATTTTCGATGAACACCTTAACTGGGATATTCATGTACAAGAACAAATTAAAAAAGCTTACGCCGTGGTAAGATCGCTGTACAGCTTTAAAGAATGCCTAAAAACAGAGATTAAAATGAGACTAATCCAATCACTTATCTTTCCTCTACTGGACTACTGCGACGTAATTTTCGGACCAAATCTATCCGTTCGAAACAAAACCAAAATCCAGAAATTCCAAAATTCATGTTTCCGTTTCGTGTACCATATAAGAAAATACGATCATATCCTCCCAACCCTAAACGCAAACAAAATGTTGAACATGACCAGACGCCGAAAATTACATCTGTGTTGTTTTATTCATAACCTTTTACAAACCAAAACACCTAGAAACCTATTCCAGAAATTAAAATTCAGAAGGGAAATACATGATTACAAAACAAGGGGAAAATCGAAACTTGAACTTCCAAAGTACACACTAGTGCTTTTCGAATCATCATTTACGTATTCAGCTGCAAGAGCGTGGAATGAACTTCCTCCTTCTATGACGTCCCTCACTAATCGCAACAACTTCAAAGACAAACTAAAAACTCTATTGTTAAATGAACAATATCTGTGTTCCAGCACTCACGAATAATAGCTCTCATTTCTGAACCAAATTTCTAATAACGAGTATTTTCATCTTCATTTTGCTTGTTTACTTTTCCCCTTACATGTTGCCAACCCTTAACAATATTTTGTCCTTTCTCGCATATTAAGAATATTTATATGTTTTTTACACATAACATTAATATTAATTTGTATTATTCTTAACCATATCACACCAACCACAATTGTATTAATTAATTTGTGTATCCTTGTGTATTTGTTTTCAATCTTTTTATTATTATTATTATTTTTAGTGTGTAGACGAGCCTTTGTTCTCAATTTTGTATTTGTTCTTTTTGTGTCTTCTTTATGTTTCTCTCTTTCTTCTTTGTTTGTTATTGTACAAACATTTAGTAGGTAGAATGTATTTAGTATGTATATGTATCCATCGGGGTTAGGTGGTAGAACAGCCGCAGGCTGAACCTCGCCCTTTAATAAAGGAAAAATTGAAACTCGAGCCTGGAATCTTCGATGGGGGTGTGTGTTTCTGGTTCTAACTATGTATGTGTGTTTGCGTTAGATTCATGGTATTTAGTGAGTAAATATGAAGAAAGTAAATAAACAAGACAAGTGGGTGGGAGGTACTGGAGAATCGTAGCTATGGAATCATTGAGAAGATGTCCTTCGCCAAGATAGAGAATCTCTATATCCCTTGTGGTAGAGAACCTATTAGAAGAATAAAATGACATATTGAAATATTAAATTTGATGTGTATGCTTTCGTCAAAATGTCTAGAAATCAATATAATATACTTGTTCACTGCTAGAAAAAATTATATTTTTTTGCCCATGTTGGGGATCGAACCCCCAGGCATCGTTGATGAAAGTTCTGAACGTTGACATACACACTAACACCTGAAATAGCAAATGCATCTTAATTTCACTGATAATTGTTTCATTGTCTATTGATAGAAACCAGGTATGTCAAAAATAGACGCATTCCTTCTGTGAAATATCCCATGTTTCGCACATCATGCTTCTCCGTTTACTGTTATTTGGACATTCACTTGGAAGTTAAAACTTAGCTTTGACTGTGTGTTTTCATGTGCATTTGTGTAACTAGAGTGGTGTGAACGTGTGTTGGAGGTTGTTCTAGGTATTATTTTCGTTCAAGCATTAATATAATTGTAAAATATAGAACTTAGTGTAATGCAAGGAGTGAAAATATAAACCCAGTCCGTCAGATTTGTTACCAAACAATATTAAATAAAGGAACGTAACCTGCACCGAGTATTATTCCATGTCTACAACACAAGACATTACTTCCGACAATCTTCATCTGGTTTTTTTCTTAGGCATCACTGCTCAATTTACAGAGTTGTATACCCGTGACTGGTACACAAGCCGCAGAATTACAATGCTGTTTGGGTTGTCTACCTACAAAGCGCTTGGTGGTCACACACCGAGGGCTTGCTTCAGTGCTTCTTCAATAGGGTCGTTACAACCCAGCAGTGTCCAAGACTGTACTGTGGTATGTAAAATATATGGGCCAAGAAAGTAGCAACGCACAGACACCTTGCGCTGGAGAGTAATTACTTCCGAAAGGTTTCCCACGCAAACATCTACATGGACAAATATTCAGTAAGATTCTAACGTCTTCGATTTTTTAGGCAGATTATCTCGTAAAACTTGGATATTTAGCACGAAACGCTAAAAAATGCTCAAATTAATTCACTGCATGACTCTGGATATACAAGCAACTTCGATCATGACTTTGTTCCGACAAGTACTTGCTGTGCATACCTACTATCTGCACCATAATGAATTCAAAATATACTAGAAAGCGTACAATATCTTATTCCACGATAATGGTATCCGAGTATGAATATATATATACACACACTAGACGTTTCATAAAAGTTTAGCTTAAGAATCAAAAGTTTCAAATTGTGCAATTTCGAAAGATTTTGTTGGATGTATTGTCATTGGAAATACTTGTCCAAAATTAGAGGAATTAGCTCATAGAACATTACCATTGATAAGTTTATAATGTGATGTGATTTGGTTACTTACATGTTCGTTTCAAGAACTTCGAATCTCATTTGATGACAGTCTTCATAGCAAAAGCAATCGAAATCTGGAAATGTTTCATTCCAAAATGCATCCTGAGTAAACACATTTTCTACAATGATAGAAATGCATATGTACACACTTATTTTTGTATATGAACTCACTCTTACTATCAACGTACAACTATATTTTTCAATACTAGATATTGTGGAGAATTGAATATATATCCACCCTGAAAGAACAGTTTGAAAGAAAGAAAGACATGAATATATTGGAGAGAGAGAGAAGGGGGTCCCAATAAGGATGACGGATTTAATATGACTATAAAACACTGTAATTTAGGAAATTTAAAAATATGAGAACATTATTACAAGCGGAAAAGTTCCCGATTTAAGAGTGAAATATGACATCAGGCATGTGTCCCCCTCGACTTGCTCTATAGATCTTCACTCTCTCGGTGAAATTCGTAACAACGTTGTTGCACACCTTCTCATCGATTTCGCTGAAAACTCGTTGAATTTCCTCCTGGAGTTCTTGTACTGTTCGGTGTTTATTTGCGTAAACCTTTGATGGCTTGAGATATCCCCAAAGGAAGTAGTTGCAAGGAGAAAGGTCACATGACCTTGTAGGCCAGTTCTAATCACCATACGAGAGAGTACCCGCCCTGGGAGAGGTGTGGCAGATGGCGCCATCCTGTTGTAACCACATGCGTTAATTTTGAACAAAATGTTCGTTCCGTTGGGGCCACAAAACTGCTAACCATATGACGGTACCGTTTCTCCATTAACCTTCACGGATTCTCCATCATCGTCTTGAAAGAAGTATGGCTCTATTACTCCACCATACCACATTCTTCACCACACGGTTATTCGGTTTGGGTGCAATGACGTCTCATGAATTTCTCAAGAATTTGCTTTGGCCCAAATGCGACAGTTTTGTTTGTTGATGAAAACGTCAAGGTGAAAATGTGCTTCGTCACTGAACAGTATGGTTCTGTGTAAAATTGTCATCCACCATTTGCATCCCCAAGACCCATTCAGCAAACTGTCTCCGTTGCAAGTGATCCATCATTCGGTTTCAGTTCCTGCGTTAACTGGATTTTGAAAGCATGCATGTGCAGATCTTACGTGAGGATGCGATGCAGAGAACATTTCGAAATGTTTAACTGCTGTGAACGACGCCGAACGAATTTTTTTGGATTCGAAACAACACTGTCACAAACAATAGCGATCTTCTCAGCAGACCGGCTAGATCGAGAGCGGTGCAGTGTTGGAATGTCTGTATCGAACCTGTTTCCTCAAACTTCTTTATCACTTTCCGAACTGTACTCTCAGTAGGTGCACTTGCACGTTCAAGGGTTGCACGAAGTTTCCTTAAAGTTTATGCATAACACTCGCCATTTCTGTAATGTGTTTTCACCATAAAAAAGCGTTGTTTCTTCGTGTAGCGCTCCATGTCTACTAACCTGAAAGAATCACTGATAACATTCTCGTAACAACATTGTTACCAACCCAACGAAAATCGGAACATTCACCCTATGTAATGATATAAAAATATCATACATTTTTATTTATATAAGCTTTATATTAAAAATATTAACTCCGTCCCTCTTACTGGGACACTCTTAGTTAATTCATTCAACCATTCTCCTGTACCCAATGCAGAAGTTCTTTGCTGCAACCTCCTGGCTTCCCTATCTTGCGCCAATATCATGTTTCATGCTCTTTCCTTGATCCTTAAATGGCAAATCAATCTTCCCAGAGCATAGCGTAAAAGGATTTTCCTTCTTAGTAGGTCTTTTAACTTTTTATGTATAATTTACATTGAAACGCCGCTCTTTTAGAGAGAGACATTTCTTAAGGGCAGTAGTTCAGGGAACATTAGAGACACTCACAATTCGGAATAATATAATTTATTTAACATGTAGCAATTCAATATTATTTTGTTAGTATCCTAATCCTAAGCTATGTTATAACCCAATCATATCAGTTAAGTTTTGGTATTACACAAGGAGCATCTAAGTCTCCAGCAACACTGAACTCAGTTGTAAGCTTACCTTGAACTTGCACCCTGAAACAGCTCGGGCAGCGTTCTGACACACACAACACCTTAATTCTCCAATCTTCAGTATATGTAATTTGTTGTTGACCTTGCCTAATTACTCAGCCTGTCAATCAGAAGTGTGTTCTTTCCTGTTTTTGTGGCTATCTTCGCAAACTGTCCTATTTCTATAAGAAAGGCCTTGCCAGGCACATCCGTACTAGATGCGTAACCTTCTAGGTACATCTGCACTGGATGTGTGTCACATTTATTGACATATGATGATATCACTTGATTGACATCAGATGATTGGCACTTGATGACTGACACCTAATCATATGATGATATCATATGATTGACACTACACGACTGACAGCTGGTGATTGATATTATTGTCATATCATGGCCAAGACCTTGCCTTTTGAGTGGTGTATGCTAAGCCACCGCCGTCTCCGAGTTTCAACCTTCACACGTGGAGGAAGGCGTCTAACCTTAACTGCCCAGTGCTGAGTAACTGGCAAGATCAACTTCCTTTAACTGTCTGTTACTTCTTTCAGAACCAACTCATACAATTGTAATATGCATTATAACGCTACATTAAATGCACGTTACAATTTGCCCCACCTGATCTTAGATGGTCCCCATCTAACTCCTAGCTAACTAAGTACCCTCATATTTGCTTTGCGGAGCTCACATAAACAAAAATATATATATAAGGCAGCGTTAACATGATTGCAGCTCCAGGTGTTGCAAATGACATTTGTTGAGTGTAACATTAAGAGTAAAATTACCTTCACATTAATTCACATTAAAAGTTCCTCTGGGTTCGAACCAAGTTACGATTGGGTTATTTCACTTAAATCTAGGGTTAGTAAGAACACATGAAATGAAGACATTTTACATGATTATGTGAATATATCTCATGGTAGTTGTCTTCTTTGATAACAATATAACTTTGAAAGTCCATGAATATATATATATATATATATATATATGGTAGTTAACAATATAGGTGATTTAAAGTGTGTGTCTATAATTCACAAGCACTAGTATAGTATTCACAGCGTTCACTTGTGACGTTGAGTATCACTAGATCGCAGGTCCACTTGAAGGGTAGTAGTGTTTCTTAGGGATGTGATCCAAATTTCGGGGTTAACTTCACAGGGATGCGTTTTTCGATATCACTGTTCATTTTAAGATTAGAATATCAGGCTGGCCGCACACCCGAGACATCTTGGACATCAAAAGCACAATTGGAAATCTGGAACTCAAAACAGAATATTAATACCTAGGTTTAAAGGTGTATTAACTATTCAAGAATGGTTTCGTAAATAGGGGGGCGTTTGGGAGCTTCATATGAGGGTGCCCTTACTGGAGAAGTTCTCATAGCCATTGGAATTGAGGTATGAGAACGTGTTTTACTTTTACGAATCCTATATAGGATCCAAGAGATAAGGCTTATGACTAGACAAGTTAACAAGGTAAGCCAGGTGTAAACAGTTACGTGAGTAGGTACGTTGGAGAGTTCTGGTGCTTGGAGTTGTGATCGCACTGTACAATTAGAATAATGCGTCATTTCCTCGGTACATTCGTAATTAGCGTGATCGACTAATTGATAATGAACCCAGTGCACTGGTAAGAATCGGGAGATTTGTGCTTTGGTAGGATTAGGAAGGATGCAGGGGAACTGCGCTCGGAAACATTTAGATAATACACATAATACACATTGGCAACCCAGTTGAATAACTAATGTACCAAAAGGAGATATTCTTCTGAAACTAAAAAGAATACTTTCACATTTAACATTTATTTCCACCTGAGGAGGGGCTAACACAAGGTAAGTGGAAACATTTAGCAAGATGGGTGGTACCACTTGTGGGTTTTTGGTGCAATGTAAAGGACATCGTTCCACATGAGCTACCACATCGTTCCGTAGAACGGAGTCGATACATTGATACTCAGGGGTGAACATGTTTCTTACTGGAGTGATAAAGCAAAGGGTGTCTTGGGAAAGAGAACATAAATGATCATAGAAAACATTATTGTTGTCATCTCGGATAACAGTCTCTGTTGATGATTGTATTTGACACGTATTGTCATAATACTGATACGGTAGAGGGTTTAAATTATACACTTGAAAATTGGCATAGTTATGAATTAAAGGAATTTTAAGTGCTAATAAGGTGATCACAGAACCAATCGTACATTCTAGAATAGGGAGGTTATAATACTGCCCTAATTTCTCAGGGGAAATGGCTAAGGTATAATTAAAGAAGTTTAATTTATTTTGTAATGATCTTACGTGTTGTTCAAGAAGTTTAAATGGTAATAATGCGGGGTGCATTGTTTTACTTTGGCAAGCGGACACTAGGATATGCAACATTTCAGGTAAGTCTCGAAGCGGAAGATTTTGAATTTTAATCCAATCTGTTGCAGGAAAGTTTTCGATTCTTTGCTGAATTTGAGCTATATCTTGGTCCTTTAAAAACAGCGTTCTAATATGGGTCTTTGTAGCCGAGAAATAACTCCACCCTTGAAGTGCAGGGTCAGTTGATATGGTAAATATGGTAAAAAAATATGGTTGATAAATAGAGGATAGTAGGGTGTAGTACCGTTACTTATATATTTGTAACGTGCATTTAATGTAGCGTTATAATGCATATTACAATTGTATGAGTTGGTTCTGAAAGAAGTAACAGACAGTGAAACGCCGCTCTTTTAGAGAGAGACATTTCTTAAGGGCAGTAGTTCAGGGAACATTAGAGACACTCACAATTCGGAATAATATAATTTATTTAACATGTAGCAATTCAATATTATTTTGTTAGTATCCTAATCCTAAGCTATGTTATAACCCAATCATATCAGTTAAGTTTTGGTATTACACAAGGAGCATCTAAGTCTCCAGCAACACTGAACTCAGTTGTAAGCTTACCTTGAACTTGCACCCTGAAACAGCTCGGGCAGCGTTCTGACACACACAACACCTTAATTCTCCAATCTTCAGTATATGTAATTTGTTGTTGACCTTGCCTAATTACTCAGCCTGTCAATCAGAAGTGTGTTCTTTCCTGTTTTTGTGGCTATCTTCGCAAACTGTCCTATTTCTATAAGAAAGGCCTTGCCAGGCACATCCGTACTAGATGCGTAACCTTCTAGGTACATCTGCACTGGATGTGTGTCACATTTATTGACATATGATGATATCACTTGATTGACATCAGATGATTGGCACTTCATGACTGACACCTAATCATATGATGATATCATATGATTGACACTACACGACTGACAGCTGGTG
This sequence comes from Lepisma saccharinum, assembly GCF_977018435.1. Taxonomy (NCBI): domain Eukaryota; kingdom Metazoa; phylum Arthropoda; class Insecta; order Zygentoma; family Lepismatidae; genus Lepisma; species Lepisma saccharinum. Next base: position 15,800 of record NW_028143471.1, on the reverse strand, counting down.
ATTGATATTATTGTCATATCATGGCCAAGACCTTGCCTTTTGAGTGGTGTATGCTAAGCCACCGCCGTCTCCGAGTTTCAACCTTCACACGTGGAGGAAGGCGTCTAACCTTAACTGCCCAGTGCTGAGTAACTGGCAAGATCAACTTCCTTTAACTGTCTGTTACTTCTTTCAGAACCAACTCATACAATTGTAATATGCATTATAACGCTACATTAAATGCACGTTACAATTTGCCCCACCTGATCTTAGATGGTCCCCATCTAACTCCTAGCTAACTAAGTACCCTCATATTTGCTTTGCGGAGCTCACATAAACAAAAATATATATATAAGGCAGCGTTAACATGATTGCAGCTCCAGGTGTTGCAAATGACATTTGTTGAGTGTAACATTAAGAGTAAAATTACCTTCACATGAATTCACATTAAAAGTTCCTCTGGGTTCGAACCAAGTTACGATTGGGTTATTTCACTTAAATCTAGGGTTAGTAAGAACACATGAAATGAAGACATTTTACATGATTATGTGAATATATCTCATGGTAGTTGTCTTCTTTGATAACAATATAACTTTGAAAGTCCATGAATATATATATATATATATATATATATGGTAGTTAACAATATAGGTGATTTAAAGTGTGTGTCTATAATTCACAAGCACTAGTATAGTATTCACAGCGTTCACTTGTGACGTTGAGTATCACTAGATCGCAGGTCCACTTGAAGGGTAGTAGTGTTTCTTAGGGATGTGATCCAAATTTCGGGGTTAACTTCACAGGGATGCGTTTTTCGATATCACTGTTCATTTTAAGATTAGAATATCAGGCTGGCCGCACACCCGAGACATCTTGGACATCAAAAGCACAATTGGAAATCTGGAACTCAAAACAGAATATTAATACCTAGGTTTAAAGGTGTATTAACTATTCAAGAATGGTTTCGTAAATAGGGGGGCGTTTGGGAGCTTCATATGAGGGTGCCCTTACTGGAGAAGTTCTCATAGCCATTGGAAATGAGGTATGAGAACGTGTTTTACTTTTACGAATCCTATATAGGATCCAAGAGATAAGGCTTATGACTAGACAAGTTAACAAGGTAAGCCAGGTGTAAACAGTTACGTGAGTAGGTACGTTGGAGAGTTCTGGTGCTTGGAGTTGTGATCGCACTGTACAATTAGAATAATGCGTCATTTCCTCGGTACATTCGTAATTAGCGTGATCGACTAATTGATAATGAACCCAGTGCACTGGTAAGAATCGGGAGATTTGTGCTTTGGTAGGATTAGGAAGGATGCAGGGGAACTGCGCTCGGAAACATTTAGATAATACACATAATACACATTGGCAACCCAGTTGAATAACTAATGTACCAAAAGGAGATATTCTTCTGAAACTAAAAAGAATACTTTCACATTTAACATTTATTTCCACCTGAGGAGGGGCTAACACAAGGTAAGTGGAAACATTTAGCAAGATGGGTGGTACCACTTGTGGGTTTTTGGTGCAATGTAAAGGACATCGTTCCACATGAGCTACCACATCGTTCCGTAGAACGGAGTCGATACATTGATACTCAGGGGTGAACATGTTTCTTACTGGAGTGATAAAGCAAAGGGTGTCTTGGGAAAGAGAACATAAATGATCATAGAAAACATTATTGTTGTCATCTCGGATAACAGTCTCTGTTGATGATTGTATTTGACACGTATTGTCATAATACTGATACGGTAGAGGGTTTAAATTATACACTTGAAAATTGGCATAGTTATGAATTAAAGGAATTTTAAGTGCTAATAAGGTGATCACAGAACCAATCGTACATTCTAGAATAGGGAGGTTATAATACTGCCCTAATTTCTCAGGGGAAATGGCTAAGGTATAATTAAAGAAGTTTAATTTATTTTGTAATGATCTTACGTGTTGTTCAAGAAGTTTAAATGGTAATAATGCGGGGTGCATTGTTTTACTTTGGCAAGCGGACACTAGGATATGCAACATTTCAGGTAAGTCTCGAAGCGGAAGATTTTGAATTTTAATCCAATCTGTTGCAGGAAAGTTTTCGATTCTTTGCTGAATTTGAGCTATATCTTGGTCCTTTAAAAACAGCGTTCTAATATGGGTCTTTGTAGCCGAGAAATAACTCCACCCTTGAAGTGCAGGGTCAGTTGATATGGTTGTATTGCCTAAAGATGAGGGCAATGTTTCCCAATTGAGAATGTCAGACGTGTGGGGGCTGTATTGTAGGCGATATAGTAATGGGACAGAAGTTTCGTACAGAATGGGAGGATCAATTTTATTTAAATATAATCCAGACGTTACAAAGGTTTTCATTGATAGTCCATAAGTAGTTGAGAAGAAAGGCCAGTTTAAGATAAGGACAGCTAGTCATGCTGTCATGGTTAAGTGCACTGGTTTTCGGCCAGGATTGTACCTGCGAGGTAAAGGTTTTGGTATGGCTCCAGTGTTTCGAGCAACTTGTAACCTGGGATCGTCATCGTTTATGAATAGAACCTGATTAGAGCCAGTGTGCGGTGGTGTATGAATCAGGGATTTTCGAATACAACAAAAATGTAAATATTGTCTGCTTACCCAGTACACAAGTAAAATTATCAAAATGCAAAGAAAGATGATAATTACATAAATAAGTATATGATCTAATATGCCATTTGAAAAATCTAGAGCCTCGGTAGTTCGGACCTGGCTAAGGGCAATGAGTTGAATTGCTTGCATTCGGTATCTGTGGATAGTCCATCCAATCAGAAATGTAAGACACAAATTCCATATAATAATTAACGAAAGTTTCGAGCGACCATTGTCCGCTATTAATGACGAGGGAATATCGGAAATATCAGTCAGATCGCTATCACTCTCTACAGCTTCCGTTTGAGTGGAAATTTTCAGAAATGGAATCTTCTCGGGCCAAGATGCGTCCAGACAGTCATTAAAATGTTTGAATTCAGCTGCTTTTGTTCCTGCGAACAAAACATTAATCTTCATCGTAGGGATTTTACCCCACGAAGCAGGTAAAATATGATAACTCTGTACGCTATCGCTAGACTGACTAGGGCATGGAAAAGTTCGGGAAATAGAGGTTTCGTTGGCTACAGTTAAAGAGCAATGACACGGAAGGGTGATTTCCAAAGCGCCAGGTTCATTAGCATAAGTTTTGATTCTCAGCTTTTCACCGTTGCATTCGCCCGTTATCTCTGGCGGTGGGTTTGTGATTACATAATGGTCTTGCGTAATTTCCGTCACGATAATGTTATTTCCTTCGTAACATTGGAACATGCAGTGACCGGCCAGTTCTTGGATCGTGGCCCCTTGTCTTATCTTTTGTGCGCAAGAACTACCCAAGGTGGCGTCGTGCCCAAAACGAGGTAAGTAACATAAGGGGGAATTATGTGGGTCGCAGGTGGCCAAAAAAGTCCCTGATAATAACCTTACGAAGGAGGGGCTTGTTGCCGAAAACAAGGGGGGGTGTATAATGTGACAAGTGCTATTTTCCCAACGGAATGGAACTGTGAGAAATTCCTCCAATACGGAATTTTCCCCAATTTTGACAATGGGTATTTTTAAGGTTACCACTACTTTATTTGGAGAAAATAAGCAGTGAGCTAGAGGAAGAGTATAATATTTCATTAAATTCTTGGTAGGGATTGCCAGTTGATAACCATTCTTAAATAAAGTGAATTGTAATTGCTTTAGATCTCTTTTTAACAACTGTGGCCTAATTAGATACAGTGGAATTTTATTTGCAAAGCAGGAAGTTCTTAGTTCTCGTAACTCAGAATTAATAGTGGAACTTATTAAAAGTTGATGCAACAATACGGATCTTAGGGCGATAAGATATATTTTGTAGTTAGTCACATTAGCATCCCTTCCTATAGCGGTTACTCTGTTTTCCAATTTAGTTCGTAAGAGATTTATTTGTTTTTCAATTTCGCCTATAGTGTTATTCGTTTGTGTCACAACATCGCGAATTTGAGATTTTAGAAGATGAACCTGTTGGTGTTCATTTTTCAAACTCGTGGTAATTTTATGTACTTGTGCATTCAGTACACGTTCATTTACCAGCAGATCATGGTATTGACTCTCGCTCACAACTCCACAGCACCAGTTAGCGAAATCACCAATGAAAGTTAAGCCTAGCCCTCTCTTTGTCCTCTCATATTCATCCGCAGGAGGGGGAAAATCTATGTAAGTGTGATTCAAATGATGTAGAAACAAATTTTGTAAGTCACTTACCATCCCTTCCAAGGCATTAAATACCTTATACTCGTGATTTTCCTCCTCAAAGGTGATCTTTTGTCCCCTTGTGGCTTCCAGTAAAGTGTGGTCCACCACCGTGGGTGAAGGGAGACTTTCCGTATAGGTGAGGGGCACGCTTCCCTCGTAGAGAATGACCTTTGGCAGACTTCTCCAGTAGGCTCCTGGCATGAGCCTGATTGTTGGGTTAGTCCACACATATCCCCAAAATAGGAAAATATGGTACAGAAATATCATGGTACTGATCTGAAATTAAAAATATATAAGTAACGGTACTACACCCTACTATCCTCTATTTACTCCCCTTACCAGAGAGCTTCGACCCGAAGCCTCTTCGAGTTAGAGCTCAATTATACTGGAATGAGGCGCAAAGAAAAATGGGGGAAACGATATGTCCTCGCCCCCTGTTTTTTTTTGTTCGTATTATTATTATTATTATTATTATTTTTATATATACACATGAGAGCATATATAGTCCATAAGGGGGCAAAATTTCCGTCATCCGAAAACAATAAATATATAAAGAGATATAATAATAAATTGTAAGCGTAGCGAATGCAAAACAGTAAAAATATTTACAAACTGAGAATTACTATTTACAATCTTTCAATTTCATTAATATCCTCTTCATTCCTCAAAGAGACCAATGCGGGCCTCTAAATAAAGGGGCCAAAAATGCAAACGGCCCTGTTCTCTATCGAAGTATGTGTGAAGGGTCCACCAATCGCCTGCTACTTGAATTACAGAATTGACACGTGCGTGTAACTCGAATGACATTTGCGACAGCCATTCGAGTCGTTCCTTAAGACTTGTGAAGTGTCGCAAACTTAGGCGTAGGAAGGAAATCAGATCGTAAAGCACATGAAAATATGTGGCTGATCCTTGGGGCAAAACAACGTTGAGGATATTCCTTCCTGTTTCAATGTAGTTATTCTCACATGAAGTGAATGCCCGAACAAAATCTATCACCAGAAATTGTGAAATGAGGATTTCAGCTTCGTCATCCGAAGCTTCTTGTAAAAGTGAAATCTGTATATCAATGGCATCCATGCCTAACAAGTTTGGCGGGGCCAAAGTAACTTCAGGTAAAAGAGCAGAATCGAATTCCATATTAGAATGTATCGCTTCAAAATCCTCGTCCAAACTGAGATCTGAAACGGGAGATCTAACGAAAGGTATTGTCTCTAAACTAGCGAGAGAGTCGTTATCAGAATCTGCTTCTCCTACTGGTTGACTGGAGACCTCCATGTTAATATGCGAATAGATCTAAGGTTTTACTGGCCACCCGAAATTCACAGTCGAAAGTCCAATCTAAAGTATATTTAGCATAGCAAGACTGAACAAATAACTTGATCCTGTCAAAGGACTCCTCTAAAAATGTCTCTTTATCATCGGTAGCAGCAGCACAATCATTAATAAATTTTACAAATAGCCTAAGTTCAGAGTCAACAACAGCCTCACAAACGTGCTCACGTATATTCCCCACCTCGCATATATCAAAAATGTCCTGAGAAAACCTCGATACCCACCAGTCGACGTTAATGGCCATTGTACGCCACTGGCATGAGGAATTTTAATGAAAGCTAGCTTATATTGTCCACTGTGCCTGTTATATATATGTATATATCCTTGCCGTGGAGAAAAGGGAGGGGTTGAGCATAGACTGTGTACCACATAAATAATGCTTTTCTGACTGCTTCTAGGGCGCTACCCTATACGGTTCACCATTTCTTCTAATTGTTTCAGGTGATTTAATATTTCCACATTACTTTTGTCGCCCGTATCAATGGGGAATTGTCTATAGATTCCCGCCTTAGAGTGGATACGTATAAAATTTCTAGTAACCTCTGTGCAATCTAAGAAGAACTTCTCCGCCGTTTGCGTTCTGAATAACCATAGCAAATACTTGTTTATCTTCTGAACTTTTTCTGGTTCCAGAACGCGAGAAGAAGGGACATTTATTTGTGCTGCAATTTCGTCGACAATGGATTGGAACTGTGGCCCTTCAGGGGTTAGAACTAAACCAAGACCCTCCACAACAATCTTCCCGGAATACATAAGTGTCAATAATAGAATGCAGGCCAAAGTATGCGGTATTCTACGATAAAGTTCTGGTGATAGTAATCGTTCCCAAGGAATCAAAAGAAACTCGCAGAACCCAATCAAATTGGAAGGTAGCAACCCAAGTGCGAATCTTGTAAACAAAAGATGGAATAAAAGTGTTGTAGAGCCAATTAACCCACCTAGTAGACGTGGTTAAATTTCGATGACAGACAGTTTCGATGAAATTATAGCCAAGGGCGAAGACTAGGTATTGAAGAGTGTTGTTTGGAAATAGGCCAAGCGTTTGTTCGGTGGAATATTCACCTAAAGCTTGCGAAAGAGCAATATTTACAGCTTCGGCGATGATAATGACAATTTCGTCAGGTAAGTTCCACACGGTAGCGGACATATGGTTCTGTCTTTCTTGTAAGCGTATAAGAAAACGGTAGCTAATTTACACGCTGTTGGAGAAAGAAAAAAAAAATGTACCTGACTATTAATTCACCTTATACTCGTTAATTCACGGGAAACAATATTGGCAACTCTGCAAACTGTAAAAAAAAAAAAAAAAAAAGTAAGCGTAAGTTATTTTAAGAGATTTTATTGCGCTTTTCTGAATTTGTCTGACCTTAAAAATAAGAAAAGAATTTTGTCATCTACTTCGTTACAAGGCAACAGTCCGGAGTTGTAGTGGCGGAAATGCGGTATCCGTAGTGATAAGTAATTCTGGCTAAAAATTCCATTGCCTTAGTTATCGTGGAGAGAGGAAAACAACAACAACAACAAAACAAACAACCTTCAACAATATGAAAAGGGGGGAAGAACGAATGGATCCATAGTTGTTTATTTGTCGACAATTAGCTTTCGTCCTTTTCTCGTCCCTTCCAATGTTGTTTTTTTACAGCTGAGTGTTACGAAAAAAATTCGAAGGCAGAAAGCAGGGGGGGGGGTATTTACATGCCTCCTCTTGCAAGTTGAATCGGAACCAGTAAAGGCTTCTACTGTTTACCGAACTTGTTTCATCATGTGTAATGCTTCTTGTTTAGACCTTATCCTTGGGTAACGATTAATGTCGGTGCAGAAAAGCAAGTTCTGGGTAACGAGTAGTCCGGTGCAGAGATGACAGTTTTTATGTAACGATTAGCTTTGGTGCAAAAAAAAGTCATGCTTTAGTCTTCCTTGACTTCCGCACGCGACCAGTATGGTTTTAACCGGCCTATATTTACCCTTAAGTTTCTTTTTCCTTTTAGGCGTTCAACATCATATACATTTTTGCCGCGAACTTTAGTAATGCGATATGGTCCATCGTATTTCCTTCTTAGCTTATCTGATATACCTTTCTTTTTTGCAGGAAAATAGACCATGACTAAGTCATGTAATGCATATGAGGGTTCACGTCTGGTGGCGTCAAAACGTTTTTTCCCTTGTTGGTGACGTTTGGTATGCAATTCTCTGGCAAGAGCCTGAACTGTTTTAAGATGTTGGCGAAAATTCTCAGAAAATGGGTCAGTGGGGTTAGCGTTTAGTCCCGTTTCAAGGGGAAAAGAAGGTTTTCGCCCAAATAAAATCTCATAAGGTGATAGACCAAGGCCTTCTAGGGGACTACAATTATAGGCGTAGACGCATAAATTCAGAAAAGAAACCCAATCTTTTTGATTTTTTGCTGCGTACTTGCTAAGCATCGTAGCTATGGTGTGGTTAAATTTTTCAACCTTTCCGTTACATTGTGGATGATATCCGCTCGTGTTTAAATGCTTGATTTTTAGCTCACTAAGTAAGTTATCTACTAAAGCAGCCTGATAAACAGAGCCCCGATCGGTGAGTATACTGGCTATGGGTCCGTAAACTGTGTACACTCTGTTAACAAAAAAAATTGCCACGGCCTTTGCCGATATAGTCTTAAGGGGTTGAGCTACCACCCATGACGAGAGCATGTCTATAGCTACAATTACATATTTATACCCCCCTTTACAAGGGGTAATAGGGCCCAGAATATCACTTGCCCAGTTCTCGCAAATATTTCCCACCGGCAGGGGGTGAAGGAAACCCTGTTTCCTTCCTGTCGATTTGTTTCGTTCTTGACATATTGGGCAGGAACGGACGTAATTCAGTACGTCCTTCCGTGCGGTTTTCCAAAAATAACGTTCGTATAACTTTTGCAAACTTTTGGATTGTCCGGTATGTCCCCCGGTATAAGGTGAGTCGTGTACATCAGATAACACATCAGCCTTCAGATTGTCAGGAATTACTAATAGTTTCTTATCTTTGTATAGGCGATACAATACCCCATTATCTAACGTGTAGTATCTTACAGTCAGATGGTCTGGGTCGTTTTCCTTTAACTCAATTAAGGCTCGCACCTCAGAGTCTTGTAATTGTCTAGTTCGTATCTCCCTTTGTCTTTCATTGAAAGTCGAGTCTGTCAGTTCGTCAATCAGTCCAACCATGTCACCATGATCGATATAATCTCTTTCGTCATCAGTTAGAGGAGAAACTGGGGCACGGCTCATACAATCGGCCACGCAATTAGTTCGCCCCGGGCGATGTTTAATTTGATATTTAAACTGGGAAAGTCGTAGACTCCATCTTGCAAGCCTCCCAGATAAATCCTTTGCTCGTTGCAGCCAACAAGCACCGGAACTATCGACCACTGCTGTAAAGAATATATCAGTCAAATACTGACGAAAATGGAGGATGGAGAAGACAAGGCAATACACTTCTTTTTCACAAATACTATAATTTACTTGCGCTCCCGTAAACAATCTGGAGCAGTAGCTCACGGGCTGAGTCATGGTTTTCTTTTCATTGTTGGGATCAGGAACAACGTGGCAAAGAACTGAGCCGAATCCCAGCTGAGATGCATCACAATGGAGTTCAATGGGCAGATTGGGATCAAAATGTCGGAGTACAGGGGCGGTCGTCAGACACGTTTTCAGCTGGTTAAATGCGGACAATTGTTTTTCACCCATGTTAAATGGTATCCCTTTTTTGGTTAGATCAGTCAAAGGTTTAGCTATGAGACTATACCCTTGTATGAATCTACGATAGAAATTACAACATCCTACAAAGGATCGAACTTCCTTTAAATTCTTTGGAACAGGAATATCCTTTATGGCAGCTACTTTCTTCGGATCGGTTGCAACACCATTCCTGCCTATTATATGGCCTAATATTTCTGTTTCGGCGTACGCAAAATGACATTTGCTAGGTTTTGCTTTAAGATTCGACCTTTTTAAGGCGAGGAAGGTTTTTTCTAATCTCTCCAAATGTTGTGTCCAATTTTCAGCAAACACAATGATATCGTCAAGGAAAACACATAAGCTGTTCCATTTAAGGGCTGCGAAGACTTTGTCGACGCATCTTTGGAAAGCTGCAGGGGCGGAGGCTAAACCAAAGGGTAATCTCTTGAATTCAAAGGTTCCATCAGGTGTTACTATGGCTGTTTTATGCCTGTCTTCTTTTGCGATATTTAGTTGCCAGTAGGCAGTATAAAGATCTAGGGTAGAAATATATTTCACCCCACTAAGATAATGAATGATATCAGAAATGGCCGGAAGAGGGTAACTTGGAACTTTCAATTTCCGGTTTAGAGCCCTGAAGTCACAACAGAGCCTACAACTTCCGTCCTTCTTTGCAACTAACAAAATAGGGGCGCCATATTCCGATTCGCTTTCTTGAATGATGCCCAGACCGAGCATTTTCTCAATTTCCGCCTTTATAAATTCCCGCTGCTTTGGTGATACCCTGTATGGTGCTCGTCTAACCGGAATATCATCCTCGAGTGGTAAAGTCACTTCGTATGCATTGGTAACTCCTAACTGTTCTGGCGAGGCTGCAAAACAATGTTTGTATCTTTCGAGCAGTTGAAGTAACTCGTGTTTCTGGGGATCCGTCAAATCAGGTGATATATCTAAGTCAGTGCAAATGTCAAATTCTTTCTGTGGGGATTTCAAGGTACTTTTTAAGTTAGCTGCGTCTATGGCGTTTACCTGTTGTGACGGAGTACTTTGCAAATTTGAAGAGATATATTCTGGTTTGTGTAAGACTCCTACTACATAATTAGGCGGAAATGCAACTTTGAAATGGTTCATATTAATGATAGGAATACATCTGGTAGTGTAGGAATTTATGAGCAACCTAGGGACCAAGCAGCGATACTGATCATACAGGCCACAATTGATTTCGAGAATGAAGTCCTGATGAGGGGGAACAGAAGGAGATAAAGTTATCGCTAATTCTGTATATTCATAAGGTTCGAGTATAGCAGAATGTGCAGAAAATGCCTTTAACATTCGCCGATTATCTGCAAACTTCCTGTTTACACTCTCGGATCCGAATGGAAGTTCTTCGAAAAGGACTTTATCTATATCCTCACTCGACTTCGGTGTCGCGGTGTTTTTCCTATAAGAGGGAAAATTATCGTTCTCCAAAACGTCCTGCCTCGTTTGTTTACTAAAGGCAACGTTTTCTTTACTACCCTTGGCAAAATATGCTTCTCGATTAGTTTTTGTATCGAAAGAGACAAATTTTTGGGGTGCAATAAAATTTGGTGGGATATGTAATGAATCCGAATCCAAATATACTGCCGTAGATGTTTCTGCAGTTGGAAATGTTATTTGGTCCTTGTTCTGTACTTCCTTTCCCATCTGTACTTGGATCTCGTTACCCCAGGACTGTATCTGCTTATCCCGCAGATATGGTACAAATGAAGCTTTGGATTTACACAATCGTACACCAGTTCTCGTCAAATGTGTAACATAAAGGTTAAAGAAATCCGCACCCAAAATAATACGATTTTGTAATGAAGGGTTACCACAGACAGCTAATGGCATGCTGAACTTGTGAGGGCCGATCCAGAAATGAAAGTTGCACACTGGCGTGTGTTTTGCTGCAATTCCTGATAACGTAGATAAAGTTACCGAACCTGTTTTTCTAGCAGAGAGGGAAAAGTGTCGGGGTAATATTCCAAAATGCAAAAGGCTACATGTACTCCCCGTATCAATAAGAGCAGGAAAATGACGTCTAAAGATAGAAATCATAATCATTGGTCGTTGATTTTGTTTTACCTCATTTTGCGAAAAAGTGGAACAATTAATGGCACCATAACATTGCGTTTTCAGAGGTTTTTGTTGATGAGGGTGTAGACGACCCCTGAGGCGTGTCCCCTTTACTCGTATGGGTTCCCACGATAAGGAGAAGGACTACGTCGGAGATTTGAAACTTGATCTCTTGGAAAATCGCGATTGCTTTCTCTTCGAAAAGGTTGACCTCGTTGTGAAAAAGAACCTCTTCCACGGTTAGTAGAATATGAACCCCTTTGTGGACATGATCTAGCAAAATGATATGCCGAGCCACAAGTAAAACAACGTTTATCGTTATTCTGAAAATTGCCTGTTCTTCCGCGAGATGACATTCGGCCTCTATTGTTTCCCCTTCCTCGTGAAGAAGTCGAAGCTGGGGAATTCTTTTGTTTCTCGGTATCCTTTGAACTTGTTTGTTCCACGATGTGCACATATCGCGTAGGATTAGCCGGACGATTCGACGAGTTTTTCGGGCGGTCGCTGGTCCCTTGTACAACCTGAGCATAAGTACGAGATGCAATATCCGCCTGGCGTTTGGCACGTTCGAGCAACCGCAGGTTCGCTAATAGGTCGTCTAATGTTTGAGACTTCATTGTTACTAACTTTTCCGTATCCCGTGCATCTAAACCGTTGCAAACAAAATTCATCTTTCCGTCGTCATTCATATTTGGATCTGCCTTTTTGCACAGTTTGAGAACATCGTAAAAATAGTTCTCAATGGATTCATCCCGTTGTTTCTTTCGTGCTGCCAACTCAAGGTAGGCTTGTCCAACCGGTAAGACGGGTTGAAAAGCCGTAGTAAGCGCGTCTTCGACTTGTTGGAATCCCTGTAGGTTTTCCAACGTGGTTCGATTCAAATCCCAATAAGCCAAAGCGCTTTTCTTCAAATAAGCTGGCAAGAATTTTATTTTTTGTGCTTCCGTCCACCCTAAAATCGAAGCTACACGTTTGTACGTGTTAAAGAAATCAGCAATACTGTCCCCAGGGTCTGCATTAAAAACATCCGGCTGTATTGCAGGGACTCTGGCATATGAATGCATCGTTGCAGCGGAGTCTCCGCCACTGTTCTCTTGCGGAGTGATCGGCATATTTGTCTCTATACTATGCTCGTCAGGGAGGGGTGTACGAATTGCCTCTTCGGAGCAAGATGGGAGTGGGCATCTAATGCTAGTAGACAATAGGGGTTTTTGTTCGCCAGTTGCCTGCTGACGTGTTACAACCATTCAAAAGCGGAAAACAAGTAACAATAGTAGATCTGAACAAGTCATTTACAACCCTAATGAAGGGATTTTACACTACAATCAACGAGAACAGACCGGAGTCGAAACCAGGACGCAGATGACGACCAAACATCCGGACAATCGAACAACCAACCGACGTGGAGCGACCACTTACAAGAGACAATGAACAACCATGAACGACAGATGCAACAGCAACCACTAAGATTTCTTCGACAAATGGAGCAACGTATTCAAACTATCAGACGCTTTACGAAAACGAGAAGAAAGTCACAGAGAGGGGGAACACGGCGCCTCCACCAATATGAAACGCCGCTCTTTTAGAGAGAGACATTTCTTAAGGGCAGTAGTTCAGGGAACATTAGAGACACTCACAATTCGGAATAATATAATTTATTTAACATGTAGCAATTCAATATTATTTTGTTAGTATCCTAATCCTAAGCTATGTTATAACCCAATCATATCAGTTAAGTTTTGGTATTACACAAGGAGCATCTAAGTCTCCAGCAACACTGAACTCAGTTGTAAGCTTACCTTGAACTTGCACCCTGAAACAGCTCGGGCAGCGTTCTGACACACACAACACCTTAATTCTCCAATCTTCAGTATATGTAATTTGTTGTTGACCTTGCCTAATTACTCAGCCTGTCAATCAGAAGTGTGTTCTTTCCTGTTTTTGTGGCTATCTTCGCAAACTGTCCTATTTCTATAAGAAAGGCCTTGCCAGGCACATCCGTACTAGATGCGTAACCTTCTAGGTACATCTGCACTGGATGTGTGTCACATTTATTGACATATGATGATATCACTTGATTGACATCAGATGATTGGCACTTGATGACTGACACCTAATCATATGATGATATCATATGATTGACACTACACGACTGACAGCTGGTGATTGATATTATTGTCATATCATGGCCAAGACCTTGCCTTTTGAGTGGTGTATGCTAAGCCACCGCCGTCTCCGAGTTTCAACCTTCACACGTGGAGGAAGGCGTCTAACCTTAACTGCCCAGTGCTGAGTAACTGGCAAGATCAACTTCCTTTAACTGTCTGTTACTTCTTTCAGAACCAACTCATACAATTGTAATATGCATTATAACGCTACATTAAATGCACGTTACACAGTTAAAGGAAGTTGATCTTGCCAGTTACTCAGCACTGGGCAGTTAAGGTTAGACGCCTTCCTCCACGTGTGAAGGTTGAAACTCGGAGACGGCGGTGGCTTAGCATACACCACTCAAAAGGCAAGGTCTTGGCCATGATATGACAATAATATCAATCACCAGCTGTCAGTCGTGTAGTGTCAATCATATGATATCATCATATGATTAGGTGTCAGTCATCAAGTGCCAATCATCTGATGTCAATCAAGTGATATCATCATATGTCAATAAATGTGACACACATCCAGTGCAGATGTACCTAGAAGGTTACGCATCTAGTACGGATGTGCCTGGCAAGGCCTTTCTTATAGAAATAGGACAGTTTGCGAAGATAGCCACAAAAACAGGAAAGAACACACTTCTGATTGACAGGCTGAGTAATTAGGCAAGGTCAACAACAAATTACATATACTGAAGATTGGAGAATTAAGGTGTTGTGTGTGTCAGAACGCTGCCCGAGCTGTTTCAGGGTGCAAGTTCAAGGTAAGCTTACAACTGAGTTCAGTGTTGCTGGAGACTTAGATGCTCCTTGTGTAATACCAAAACTTAACTGATATGATTGGGTTATAACATAGCTTAGGATTAGGATACTAACAAAATAATATTGAATTGCTACATGTTAAATAAATTATATTATTCCGAATTGTGAGTGTCTCTAATGTTCCCTGAACTACTGCCCTTAAGAAATGTCTCTCTCTAAAAGAGCGGCGTTTCATATTGGTGGAGGCGCCGTGTTCCCCCTCTCTGTGACTTTCTTCTCGTTTTCGTAAAGCGTCTGATAGTTTGAATACGTTGCTCCATTTGTCGAAGAAATCTTAGTGGTTGCTGTTGCATCTGTCGTTCATGGTTGTTCATTGTCTCTTGTAAGTGGTCGCTCCACGTCGGTTGGTTGTTCGATTGTCCGGATGTTTGGTCGTCATCTGCGTCCTGGTTTCGACTCCGGTCTGTTCTCGTTGATTGTAGTGTAAAATCCCTTCATTAGGGTTGTAAATGACTTGTTCAGATCTACTATTGTTACTTGGTTTCCGCTTTTGAATGGTTGTAACACGTCAGCAGGCAACTGGCGAACAAAAACCCCTATTGTCTACTAGCATTAGATGCCCACTCCCATCTTGCTCCGAAGAGGCAATTCGTACACCCCTCCCTGACGAGCATAGTAAAGAGACAAATATGCCGATCACTCCGCAAGAGAACAGTGGCGGAGACTCCGCTGCAACGATGCATTCATATGCCAGAGTCCCTGCAATACAGCCGGATGTTTTTAATGCAGACCCTGGGGACAGTATTGCTGATTTCTTTAACACGTACAAAACGTGTAGCTTCGATTTTAGGGTGGACGGAAGCACAAAAATAAAATTCTTGCCAGCTTATTTGAAGAAAAGCGCTTTGGCTTATTGGGATTTGAATCGAACCACGTTGGAAAACCTACAGGGATTCCAACAAGTCGAAGACGCGCTTACTACGGCTTTTCAACCCGTCTTACCGGTTGGACAAGCCTACCTTGAGTTGGCAGCACGAAAGAAACAACGGGATGAATCCATTGAGAACTATTTTTACGATGTTCTCAAACTGTGCAAAAAGGCAGATCCAAATATGAATGACGACGGAAAGATGAATTTTGTTTGCAACGGTTTAGATGCACGGGATACGGAAAAGTTAGTAACAATGAAGTCTCAAACATTAGACGACCTATTAGCGAACCTGCGGTTGCTCGAACGTGCCAAACGCCAGGCGGATATTGCATCTCGTACTTATGCTCAGGTTGTACAAGGGACCAGCGACCGCCCGAAAAACTCGTCGAATCGTCCGGCTAATCCTACGCGATATGTGCACACCGTGGAACAAACAAGTTCAAAGGATACCGAGAAACAAAAGAATTCCCCAGCTTCGACTTCTTCACGAGGAAGGGGAAACAATAGAGGCCGAATGTCATCTCGCGGAAGAACAGGCAATTTTCAGAATAACGATAAACGTTGTTTTACTTGTGGCTCGGC